>NW_023397066.1:1385795-1528295 GCF_011125445.2 Fundulus heteroclitus | reverse complement strand
GACTGAGATGAGAAACCTGTTGCTGTGAAAGGTGATATAGGTTATAAACTGTTACTGTCTAGAATTGCATTGAGCTGAAAAGAGAGGAGACATCAGCAGCTGGATCGTGCGTAAAGACGCAGCGGGAACCTCTGTGTGCGTCAGTGTTGCTGCTGAGGGGAAACTGTGGGACCGTATAGTACTGGGCTAATCATTGGTCACAGTACCCCAATCTGTACATACTTGCACTTATTTATTTATGCACCCCGGCATCATCTGTGCCATGTGAGCGTGTCTTTTCAAAGGTTGGAGAAGTAGTATCAAAAAAGAGAAATCATTTGAAACCAAAAACTGTGGAGAAATTGTTGTTTCTTAATAAAAATGCATGAAATCATCCAAGTTACACAAGCATTAGCCTATTCACTACCCCCTGCCTAGTTCCACAAGCACTTTCATTGTCCTCTGCCTGATTAAGCCCATGCCATTTTTCTAGAGTCACAGAAAAACATTACACAACATGCCATATCATGTCACTACTATTTTGGGAATAATTACACACAGAGAATACATTCAAACAATATTTTATTATACACGTGTTTACAAAATTTATGTAGACAAATGATTTCGTCCTACACCTTCTGTGAAGTCATTCCCAAGAGCCATAATAGACAAAAATGATATGCATCACACGTGTTAAGATACAGCTGGCTGTGATTATACAACTTGCCAGTAGGTGGTGCTGTGTGCACATGAACCGTCAAGAAATGAACCTTTTCTCGAACCAGTTGGCTGAGTGGTTCAATGCCTCATGAGGCTTCATCTCACCATCACTAGTCGCTCTCTGATAAACTCTCTCAGATGCTGAACTGAAGACATTGTTGCTGAAACTACACAAAAATTCAGCTGAGAAACGAAAACACAACCGTCTTCCAGCTTAGTCCACGCAGAGTCACAGACATCATATACGTAGACGCGTCATAGGGCGCAGGTTCGCACGTCAACGTCACCGCCATATTGTATGTGGCAGAAAAAAGTTGAGTTCTGTTATTGTGAACGTGGATCAGAGAAGATGCCTCATTCCTGTGCTGCAATAAATACACACACACACACACACACACACACACACACACACACACACACACACACACACACACATATATATATATATATATATATATATATATATATATATATATATATATATATATATATTTGTGTGTGTATATGTTATGAGGATCGATTTGTTAAATCTAAACATTGTTGTCTTCACTATTTCATAAAACCGTGTCACTTGTGAACCTTTAGGAACAGACTTTTGGGTGAGTATTAAAAAGGTAATATTAATAAAATGAGAGAAAAAAGTCCTAGGTCAATAAAGTAAAAATAAACAAACAAACACAAAAGTGATAATGTTATGATAAAACGTCATATCATGAGAATTAAGCGGGAACATTTCCAGAATAAACACAGTTTGCAGAATTATTTCACTCCTGGAGTAATAGACCAGGTTAGATTATTTTAAATATTTTTATTCTTTAGGAGAATAAATTCAGGAGAATGAAGCTAAAGGGATGCGAAAATAAACTTGTAATATTACAAAAAAAAAATACTACGAATACAAAGTATATTCAGAGATTAAAGTTCCTCTGATACTGTTTAAGTGACTGAGTAACTGCAGATTTGCCACATTTAAGATGGCGGACGCTCTGACGCATCGCAGCATAGGCAGAACCCGCCCAATGACGCGTCTACTCTTATATTGACCGTTTCTCAATAGGGTGTTTTCACTGACGTCACTGGCCAACTTCCGGTCCGCCATATTGGGTGGCACACTTCCTTATCTCTAGTTGTCTTACACGTATTATCGTATCGCGAATGGATTAGTACGCCAGCACGCTAGAGCGACCAGATAAGGACGTATATCTGAGGAAATGTTCCGTGATCGACCATATGGACCCCTATGCCCTCCACGGTGCCTTGTTTAGCCGTAATCCAGATGATTGGCCAAATGTAGAGCACGGCGACATAGTGCATTACCTGGTGTTCGGTGAAAACCCTCTGCACACTCTTGAGGAAATGAGAGCTTACAAGGATCTAGAGGCTCACAACCAGTTCACATCTGGTTATGTACATCAAGGAAATCGCCATCATACGTGGACGGGTGAGTTTTAATAAGATGGTAAAAATGTAAACAATCCGACGCAAATGTGTTGCACCGCCCGCCGGCGGCGGGCGGTGCGCGAAGGCGCTTGGCTGCAAGGCCGATCGACGCCGCTCGCGGCTTTAATTATTTAAGCAGAACGATGACCAGTGCAAAATTAAGTTGTATTTACCGTATTGGCGCCGGTAGGAGCTGCAGATCATAAAGCCAGCAAACAGTGGGAACACAGTAACTCGTTCAAAGGTAAGCTGCGTACAGACGGGTTAGCACATGCTAACCGTTAGCGCTAACAACCACTCGCGCATGTAATGTACTTTTAACTTGCTGCTATGTGTTTCAAACGTTTAGAACACACTCTCATTGACATCGGGATACTGTGGAAAGTTATGTTCGGTCTTACAGCCGCGATCCAAGCGAGCCTACGATCTCTTTATCTCTGTAACTCGTTCAAAGGTAAGCTGCGCTCAGCCGGGCTCTGGCTCATGCTAACCGTTAGCGCTAACAACCACTCGCGCATGTAATGTACTTTTAACTTGCTGCTATGTGTTTCAAACGTTTAGAACACACTCTCATTGACATCGGGATACTGTGGAAAGTTATGTTCGGTCTTACAGCCGCGATCCAAGCGAGCCGACGATCTCTTTATCTCTGTAACTCGTTCAAAGGTAAGCTGCGTACAGACGGGTTAGCACATGCTAACCGTTAGCGCTAACAACCACTCGCGCATGTAATGTACTTTTAACTTGCTGCTATGTGTTTCAAACGTTTAGAACACACTCTCATTGACATCGGGATACTGTGGAAAGTTATGTTCGGTCTTACAGCCGCGATCCAAGCGAGCCGACGATCTCTTTATCTCTGTAACTCGTTCAAAGGTAAGCTGCGTACAGACGGGTTAGCACATGCTAACCGTTAGCGCTAACAACCACTCGCGCATGTAATGTACTTTTAACTTGCTGCTATGTGTTTCAAACGTTTAGAACACACTCTCATTGACATCGGGATACTGTGGAAAGTTATGTTCGGTCGACTTACAGCCGCGATCCAAGCGAGCCGACGACTCTTTGTTATCGCTAACAGTTGTTCTCCGTGGTTGCGCCTCCAGGCAGGAAAGCGGTGGAAAATTAATCTGTTTCTATGTTTTTCCCATGGCGATCATGTGTTGCGCTGTTACAGCCCACAATACAGCAACGGTTTACCATGGTTGAAATCAAGTTAAGGTGAAATTAATCAAATTAAAACGCGGCTGAGAGAGGGAGTACAGTATGCGGTAGTAATAGGCAGTAGAGGCGGCGGAGGCAGTCAACACGACAGCCGCGGAAAGTAATAAGTCATAACGCCCAAGCCCTATTATTAATATATTCTTCTTATATGTTTTAAATACTTAACAGTTAATTACCTGTGACAAAGTGAGCACCGCAGACTCTGGCGTATTCCAGCTTAACACTGTCCAAATCGGACCTGGATATCCGTGTCAGCCATAGGTGACTGCGTTGTTCAGACAGCTGTTTTTTTTTTTTTTTTTTTTCACACTGATTCACTATTACGGCTGGTAGGCGATAGAAAGCGTTGATCTCCACCTCCACGGGCCGTGCAACCAACCATTAAACACGTTTTCCCCATTGTTCACTTCCAATACTGCCTAAGGCGTCATACAATGCAGGTCAACGGTGCGAAACGACTGCCACCCAATATGGCGGACGCGCTGAGTAGTCACGTGAGCGTGACGTCAGCTGAAAACACCCTATTCACGAGAACGCGAGTCTGTACTCGCGTTCTCGTCAAGTCTGTTCTCGGTAAGAACACAGGAAGATCGGACTTGACGAGAACGCGAGCACGCAGCACGCATTGTGCATTGGAACAGAAGCGTACTCGTGACGTCATCACACCCGCAGCTCTTGAGCATTCCTTTAACGTTCAAAACTATTTATACACTACACCATCATATCTTATTGAAAACGTTTTTATTTAAATTAATTTCTAAAAAGTATAAAAAATATCTAAAATAATTACAGAACTGTGGGTATAAAACCAGCAGCAGCGGGAATTTCTTTGTGGGGAGTTGTAATTGTTGTAGTTGCAGAGGCGATTGAATCTTCTTTAAAAATCAGCACTTTGTAGAAGCAAAATGAGCGATACGAGCAATATTGCTCTTGCTCTGGTCGTTGGTCAGCTTTACCAGCAGGCTGAAGAGGAGGTGATGCAGTTGAGGAGGAAAATCCGAGCAAGGAGAAGATTGATGCAGCAGAGGAGGCTCAGAAGGCAGGCTTTGCTCACCCATCTATTGCCAACTGGTATAGGCATTTTAAGATTGACAGCCTATTTCCTACTTTTATCTTTAAAAAAAACCATTGATGATGATATTAACAACGTGATCAGGTTGAAATTGTGACTATTTTTCCTATATTAATAAAAATGAAGACCCAGTTTTAACATTAATAACAGTAGGGTTAAGCTACTTTATTGCACCTCCTGACCTTCACAGCATTGATCATTAAGAAAGGAAAAAAAAAAAACATTTTTATGTCTGTCCACCTTTACAGTGATTAATCTATAAATTATGTGCAGTTAGTTCAGCCCATTTTTTCAGTAAAATGGTAAAAATACCAGAGAAGGGAAGCCATTTGTTACATTTACTATACATTTTACCTTTTCTTTCTTGAGAACTATAATAATCTGCATGTTAAACAGGTATAGTTTTATGCATAGAAAAGGTGACAAAAAACAATTAACATTTGGCATTTTTTATTTACAGGAAGAAACAGAAACAAAATATGTGAGGATAAACACTTCTGTGCCAATCCTCCAAATATTTTTTAATGAAGGAGACCTGAAACCAGCCTTCAGGCTAAACAGGGCCACCATCGTCCTCCTCCTTCAGCTGCTGCCCATCAGAAGGTCCATGGATGGCCACAGGAGATAGAGGTGCTGGTAACCCTCTACTGGCTGGCCTGCGGTGCATCCTATAGGGAAACAGCTTGCCAGTAAGATCTCTTACCTTCTTGTCCTTAAATAGAGCCAACAATGACACACAATTGATACATAGATTATATTAATTGGATAGAAGATTAAGACATATCAGCATATTACCTAAATTACAAGTTAATTTTATATTTGGTACAGGTCTAGTGGAGGCACGCTACAACAGGCACCACGCCTAGGCTGATAAACATCATTGAGCGTGTCTTTGGTGATCTGAAGACACAGTGGCGTTCCATCTTCTTCAGGGCGCTGGAGGTCCGCATGACGTTTGCCCCAAAAGTAATCGCTGCCTGCTGCATCCTCCACAATATTAGTATAGAGGCAGGTGACCAGCTGGACGTGGAGGATGAGGAGGTTGATCCAGAGGAGGATGAGGAGGTTGATCCAGAGGAGGATGACCAACGGCTGAAGACAGAATGCTGCTCCAGCTGGCTGCATGTTTAAGTGAACATGACTACACCTGACCTAACGTAGATCAGTTCTAGTCATGTTCACATGCTGCTTCATTTCATTTTTAACCACCTGGAAAAATACATAAAATAATGCGTAAATTAATTTCCATTCCAACTATTTTTAATTGTAAGTTTATAGGCATTATCTGTTTGTATAAGATCTTAATGAGTTATTTTGTTGTTTTAAACCATGTTAGTAACTGTTAATAATTTGTTGAATATATTACACCTTCATTCTGTTCCAAAGATAAAACATTTGTATAAAATAAATTTCTGTTTTTTCATATACTATTATTACTATTATTTTCTTTCCCTCTTTCTCCTCTCAATTATTCGTGTCATGACTCAGAAGAAACTCACTTAGATAGGAAAAACATTTATAGAATGTATTTATTTTATATGCTGCTGCCGTCCTAGGGAGACATTTACAATTTATTCCAGCAAGTATTGAGTTAATAAAGCAACACACGTCAGTCAGATAAACACAAAACAAATAAATCAGAACCAGCGGTATTATGCACACTACTTTTTTTAATTACGCACTAACTCTGTAAACAGGACACATAGGGAAGCTTAAAAGTATAATATTCTCGCCTCAAACGATCTTAAAACGTACTTTTGAACAACAGCAGCAGAAAGGGGAATTTTTTAACGTACCGCTGTGAGCTCTGTTTGCGCTGTCTCAAATCAAGCTGCAGCCGCGGTGCATTCTGGGCAAGCGGTCAGTCTGAAGAACGCACAAGTCTGCTCTGATGCATGCTCGATAAAGAGGGCGGGCGAGAACAACATCCGGGGAATTCGGCGCGTTCTCGATTTGGCGTTCTCAGCATTGGAACAGTGCTCGGGCTGAGGCTGATGACGTGTCACGAGTACACGAGCACACGAGAACGCTCAAGAACGCATATTGAGAAACGGCCATTATGTCTATGCGCAGAGTGCAGAAGGGCCGAGTACTTCCGGTTTCAGTTAGTAGATGCACTTCCGGGTTCAGCTTGTGACACCTGCAGTTGCACACTGCTGCCACAAGGCGTCACGAGTGCCACCATATACATTATATAGATCCTTAATGGCTCAATACACTTATAGAGCTTTTTTTTTTTCATAGACAGAATCATCAACAAACAGGTTTAAAGCATACATACCAAAAAAAAACTAAATGTACAGATGACAACCTCACATTTGGAAATTGTCCATGATATAGAAGAATACATGTTACTTCTAAGCCCATTCTTATACAAAATATGAAAACCAGGAGCATATGTATTTAAAAAAGAAAAGGTTAAACTAAGGAATTATTAGGGGTTAAAGATTATCTATATTCTGCTATTAAAGAGAAAATTCTGATTGCAGGGGCTGTAATAACTTTTTTAAGATACATAAATATAACAGGAACTAATTTTTCAAAGCAATCCAAATTGGTAAGGATTTTGTGAAGCGACATTTATGAATGTGAAATTTAACAAACAAATGAATATAAAATTATTAATTGAATTGTAAAAAGTTATAATTTAATTCAGATTGAACGAATTTCACATTTGTTAAAGTTTTTTAATAAATATTTAACTTTACAAGACCCAGGATACGTTTTCTCAAAACCAGATTGCTGCACTTTTTGCCAACAAAAGGCATGTAATTGATTTTTATTTTATACATTTATCGGAGATTGAGATTGAACTAAATTATTTCTGATTATATTTATCATTGCAGTTGAAATATTATCAATCACATTTTTGTAATTCCTCGGGTAAACAGAATACACTATATTTATAATTAAATTGTCCATATTTTATATTGCCTCTTTATAATTAAAAAAAAATGAACAATAGAACAGATTTTCTTTTCTATCCATCCTTCAGTGAATATTGATTTTCTTCTTCTTAGAATCACCCTCTTGTTCCATGATGGGAAATTATGTGGACTAAAATCATGTTTATAGATCATTTTGCAGAAGAACAGCACCCGTTGGTGGAAGGCAGAGAGTTTCACAGTTAATTTGGTAAATGATAATGCAAGACCTCAAAATCGCACCTTAAAAGGAAGTTTATTCCTCCTAATTTCTTAAATATGAACGTGGGAACACTGAACCATATCTCCTCGCAACATCTTAAAAATGATTGAAGCCATTTTAGCTTTAGCAAACCATTCATTACATCAAATCTATGGCTTTTAATCCACCTCCTTCAAAACTTTAATCATGTCAGCTTTTCCGATATAATCATGCTTATTTTTAAAAATGAAATTAAAGATGAGGCCTTTTTTTTATTTTGCAGAAAGGGGTAATGAATAAGCAGGTTATTTTAGTCTATAAATTAATTCCGTTTTGTCAATAACCATCCTCCAAATAACGTTAAGTCTCTTTGCAACCAATTATTGAAGATTTTTTTGTATTTCCAAACGGTATTTGGATATTTTTTTTCATTACTTGCTTTAGAGTCATTAGAGATCCATATTCCCAGGCAATGTTGGAAGTACCACATTACTTAAGTAACGAATTACAGTGATATAATATATTTCTCAGTAACTGGGTAATATAACGCACTACTTAGATAAATATGACTATATATCAGTCGTTACAATATCAGTAATGTGATATACATGCACACTTACATGGTTTGCATTGACGTTAGAATGAAAAAAATCAAAGCTTCCAAATCCAGGGGATAAATCAAGTTGGATACTGTAATGATCCGTATTAGACTTTATTGCTAAGTTCTGTTGCAAACTTACTGTTTCTTTAAGTTAGGTTGTTTTGGGTTTATGCCTAATAAAAAAGGATGGACTTTCGCCCATCTCCAATCCATTTGGCCCTTGATCAGATAAATGAACCTTGTGCGTTATTTAGGTAAAACTGGTCTGAGTGAGTCTGTATATTAGAGATTTGTATCTCGTCATCTTCTGACCACTTCAATTTAGTAATAATCCAACAAGGTTTTGACCAACTTACTTTCTTTCTTGTTTTTTCCCAGGCTAGTCTTTTTATACTACTTTAAGTAACAGAAAATTCCCATTTTTGTATTTCAGATAGGTGGGTCTTTTTGGCCCCCCCCTCTACACCTGCCGCCGCCGCCACACACACACACACACACACACACACACACACACACACACACACACACACACACACACACACACACACACACACACACACACACAATTCTTTGGGAGGACTGACATATGCAGTGATTTCATGGCACCTTTAACGAAAAGCAGCTTTGGTACTAAGAACATGTTTTTAATGAGGACCTTGGCCCACTCCCCACTCCACTTTTGTGTAAAGTAAGCAATGTCACATTTATGCAGCACACCTACAAACAGCAGTTGACCAAAGTACATCACTGCATCACTCTTCCAGCAGGGTGTGACAGGTGAACATTGTGGAAATCATTTAAGGAGGCTGGAGTCACATGAATGACGTCAGAGAATTAGCTCACTCTGAGCAGTAACCTGGCTGAAACTTGTTCCAGAGGCCCCCACAACGTGTCAAGCGACGCCTCCCACAACGTGTCATCCTAGGCTTGTACTAAATAAAGGTTCCTTTAATTCATCTCGTTTTGTGACAGTGCAGTGTTTTCAGTGCCACTACACCTGGAAATTATAGGTCTAATACCCCTAGTTCACCAAAGGGTACCTTGATGGTCTTTCATAGATCAGTCACACAATTACTGGACAATCTGGTCTTTTTATACTATTTCCATCAGGATTTGCTTTCCATAAAGACTGTGTATGCAGATATGGAGGCAAATTTACAGGAAGTGAGTTAAAGCTTTAGGTGGTAATAATATTCAGAAATGGTTCTCCCATTCTGACAGAAAATACACTATTCAGAAAAGGGAGGTTAAAAAGTTAAAGCTGCAAGCCTGTAAAAACTCTGACTAAGCCCTGCAGTTCAATCCGAATGGCAGCAAGGAACAGCAGCCTGTTCCTAGCTCCTTTCACAGGGTCAACATAAGAGTTACCGCAGCTAAGAACCCCTAAGGTATCCCACAATCCTTCAGGTGACATGACATAAGCACTGTCATGGTTTTAAGGTGTTTGGCTCACATGCAGAGACATTTAATGTTTGAGGCTATACACTGATCTAATGCACACAACGTGAGCAGCAGGCAAGGTTCAGAATGCCGAAGCAAGGAGTACTGCGGGAAGAAAGACGATAATTAAATACGAGTCGAACCAGGGAAATCTGCACAGATGATGCTCTTTCTACTAGGTATGGAGGCCCTATCCGGGGAGTGTAAGTGAAAGGAGTTCTGTGACCTTATGCTTTCTGATGGAGGGAGATGGCTGAGCGACAGGTACGCTGGCAGATGGAACGCAGGCGGGGAGCCCGAGGAGCAGCTGAAGGAACCAGAGTGAATCCAGGAAGGGGGGTCTCTTGTCCAGCTTGGTACCACCAAGTGGGCTCGCGGGGAACACCAGAGCAAAATCTGAGCAGCAGGGATTCAGGAACCGGTCTTCAGCGCACGGAGACAACACGGGTGAGTAAATCCAGAGCACGACGAACTAAAGGAGACAGAGTTAGAGCTTGGAATCAGGATCATCAAAACTCACAGGAACGGAGATTTGTCGACAGGACAATGGCCTAGGCATACCACAACGGGCTAACACTCTTGCGTCCTCCAGCTTACGGAACACTCCTTTTAAGCTCGAGTAGAGTAGCTGTAACAAGCCGCAGGTGTGGGCCATGCCCACCTGTCAACAACAGCCACATGTGGAAGAGAGTTAGTGGAGCACGGTACACAGAATCCTGACACACTGCCCCCTGACAGAAATCAAAATTTCCAGAGAGAAGAATTTGGGCACCTTGTAGTTCATTTTCAAAAAGTATCTACATGCATTTAACACGTAATGACATTATGTGAAAGGCTGTCCAAATTTGCTACTGCAGTCCAAATCTCCTTTCCTCCCCTGGAACTCCTGGAACTCCAGTTTGCACCAACTCTGAAAACATCAAAGATGTTCCAGATGCTCCACATAACTAGTGTCTGACTGTTCACCCTCCGACGTGCCATTCCACCTGCCTACACAAACCACCTCTCTGCATGCCACCTCACTGCTCTCTAGACTTTTTACATTCACTTAACTCCCAAGTGGGCCCCTGTCTACATCTACTGTATCTTCTTTGGTTCACACAGCAAGATAATACAATTCTCAGCCAGTTTTCAAAGCCAGAGAGACACCACTCATAATCACAGAAAATTGTTGCTATAACAGATTTGGTTGTACAGTGTGTGGCTTCCGGTTAAACAGCAAGCACAACACAGCACAGCACACTAAAACACATTTCACTTGAACATTCAGATGTCAGACAGAAAATCTTGCAAAACATCTTAGGATCAAATATGAGTTCAAGGTAAATAAACATGGGCAACACCATGCTCTGGAACAGTAGGTGTTGAGAAGTTGAGAAAAACATTACAAAAATGGTTGCTAGATAATGGAGTGAGGACAGTGTGAAAAGGGGCTGTACATTTTCTGCACTTTAAAAGGTGAGTTGTGTTCTTTCTGATTGGTTACACGTTACATTCAACAGTCTGTGTGCACGTTTGTCATAGGGGAACACCACAAACACTAGTATATCAGGACTTTCCAACATATGAAATATCCCCGATTTGAGGTCAGATCGGTCACGACTTCCTTCTGGGCAGACTAGATCACTCTTAACACACCACACATAACAGGGATGTCTCTTAAGATTATGTTAAGTGCTATCCCAATAATCGGCATTTTGGAAGAGAAAGATTGAAGGCAAAAATCAGGTTAATTATCCTGCTGTGTGAACCAGGCTCAAAGGTAGAGTCTGCAATTTTTCCAGAAGTTTCCCCAGGTCCTGTTTTGAATAACTGCACATGCGCAAGACCATCTTACCTGCTCTTCTGCTCAGGGGGATTGTGTGAAAAATATCTCCCAAATCCATTCTGGTCTTATGCTCCATTTGAGTACCCTTAATAATAGCTTCTAGCCCCTGTTCTTAGCTCCAGTTCCTTGACCTTTCACGGGGTCAAGAACTCTATCATGGGGAGGAAAGGAGATTTGGAATGCTGTGCCAAATTTGGACAGCCTTTCACACAATGTCATTACATGTTAAATGCATGTACAAGCCTTTTGAAAATGAACTACAAGGTGCGCAAATTCTTCTCTCTGGAAATTTTCATTGATTTCTGTCAGGGAGCAGTGTGTCAGGATTCTGTGTACCATGCTCCACTAACTTTCTTCCACATGTGGCGGTTGTTGACAGGTGGGCATGGCACGCACCTGCAGCTCCCCTACTCAAGCTTAAAAGGAGTGTTCCGTAAACTGGAGGACGCCAGAGTGTTAGCCCGTTGTGGTATGCCTAGGCCATTGTCCTGTCAACAAATCTCCGTTCCTGTGAGTCTTGATGATCCTGATTCCAAGCTTTAACTCTGTCTCCTTTAGTTCGTCGTGCTCTGGATTTACTCACCCGTGTTGTCTCCGTGCGCTGAAGACCGGTTCCTGAATCCCTGCTGCTCAGATTTTGCTCTGGCATTCCCTGCGAGCCCACTTGGTGGTACCAAGCTGGACAAGAGACCCCCTTTCCTGGATTCACTCTGGTTCCTTCAGCTGCGGTGCTGCTTGGGCTCCCTGCCTGTGTTTCTTCTGCCAGCTCACCTGTCGCTCAGCCATCTCCCTCCATCAGAAAACATAAGGTCACAGAACTCCTTCCACTCACCCTCCCCGGATAGGGTCTCAATACCTAGTTGTAAGCAGAGCAGAATCTGTGCAGACTTCCCTTGTTCGACTCGTATTTAATTACCGTCTTTCTTCCCGCAGTACTCCTTGCTCCAACATTCTGAACCACGCCTGCTGCTCACGTTGTGCACATTAGATCTGTGTATAGCCTCAAACATCTTTAACTGTCTCCTGTTCTCAGACTGTGTCTGCATGTGGGACAAACACCTTAAAACCATGACAGTGCTTATGTTGTCACCCAAAGGATTGTGGGATACCTTAAGGCTTCTTGGCTCCAGTAAGTGGTATGTTTTTACAGGCTTGCAGCTTTAGAGATCTAAATTTTTAACCTCCCTTTTCTGAATAGTGTATTTTCTGTCAGGATGGGAGAACCATTTCTGAATAAGATTACCACCTATAGCTTTAACTCAATCCTGTACAGAGCTATGCAGGTTTCCTCTGGCTCTCTAAATTCACTTCCTGTAAATTTTCCTTTGTATATGGAGTCTTTATGAAAAAAACAAAACAAAAAAAAAAAAAAACCACACACCTGATAGAAATAGTATAGGAGGATAAATGAGATTTCCAGAAACTATATAGCATCTCATGCTCAAAGGCAAGCCAGGAGTAGCAAGGAAATGAAAGTGTAAAAACATGATGAATTAAAGGAACCTTTATTTAAGAGTACAAGCCTAGGATGACACGTTGTGGGAGGCGTCGCTTGACACGTTGTGGGAGGCGTCGCTTGACACGTTGTGGGAGGCGTCGCTTGACACGTTGTGGGAGGCGTCGCTTGACACGTTGTGGGAGGCGTCGCTTGACCGTTGTGGGAGGCGTCGCTTGACACGTTGTGGGAGGCGTCGCTTGACACGTTGTGGGAGGCGTCGCTTGACACGTTGTGGGAGGCGTCGCTTGACACGTTGTGGGAGGCGTCGCTTGACACGTTGTGGGAGGCGTCGCTTGACACGTTGTGGGAGGCGTCGCTTGACACGTTGTGGGAGGCGTCGCTTGACACGTTGTGGGAGGCGTCGCTTGACACGTTGTGGGAGGGCGTCGCTTGACACGTTGTGGGAGGCGTCGCTTGACACGTTGTGGGAGGCGTCGCTTGACACGTTGTGGAGGCGTCGCTTGACACGTTGTGGGAGGCGTCGCTTGACACGTTGTGGGAGGCGTCGCTTGACACGTTGTGGGAGGCGTCGCTTGACACGTTGTGGGAGGCGTCGCTTGACACGTTGTGGGAGGCGTCGCTTGACACGTTGTGGGAGGCGTCGCTTGACACGTTGTGGGAGGCGTCGCTTGACACGTTGTGGGAGGCGTCGCTTGACACGTTGTGGGAGGCGTCGCTTGACACGTTGTGGGAGGCGTCGCTTGACACGTTGTGGGAGGCGTCGCTTGACACGTTGTGGGAGGCGTCGCTTGACACGTTGTGGGAGGCGTCGCTTGACACGTTGTGGGAGGCGTCGCTTGACACGTTGTGGGAGGCGTCGCTTGACACGTTGTGGGAGGCGTCGCTTGACACGTTGTGGGAGGCGTCGCTTGACACGTTGTGGGAGGCGTCGCTTGACACGTTGTGGGAGGGCGTCGCTTGACACGTTGTGGAGGGCGTAGCTTGTGGGAGCGTCGCTTGACACGTTGTGGGAGGCGTCGCTTGACACGTTGTGGGAGGCGTTCGCTTGACACGTTGTGGGAGGCGTCGCTTGACACGTTGTGGGAGGCGTCGCTTGACACGTTGTGGGAGGCGTCGCTTGACACGTTGTGGGAGGCGTCGCTTGACACGTTGTGGGAGGCGTCGCTTGACACGTTGTGGAGGCGTCGCTTTGACACGTTGTGGGAGGCGTCGCTTGACACGTTGTGGGAGGCGTCGCTTGACACGTTGTGGGAGGCGTCGCTTGACACGTTGTGGGAGGCGTCGCTTGACACGTTGTGGGAGGCGTCGCTTGACACGTTGTGGGAGCGTCGCTTGACACGTTGTGGGAGGCGTCGCTTGACACGTTGTGGGAGGCGTCGCTTGACACGTTGTGGGAGGCGTCGCTTGACACGTTGTGGGAGGCGTCGCTTGACACGTTGTGGGAGGCGTCGCTTGACACGTTGTGGGAGGCGTCGCTTGGCACGTTGTGGGAGGCGTCGCTTGGCACGTTGTGGGAGGCGTCGCTTGACACGTTGTGGGAGGCGTCGCTTGACACGTTGTGGGAGGCGTCGCTTGACACGTTGTGGGAGGCGTCGCTTGACACGTTGTGGGAGGCGTCGCTTGACCACGTTGTGGGAGGCGTCGCTTGACACGTTTGGAGGCGTCGCTTGGACACGTTGTGGGAGGCGTCGCTTGACACGTTGTGGGAGGCGTCGCTTGACACGTTGTGGGGAGGCGTCGCTTGACACGTTGTGGGAGGCGTCGCTTGACACGTTGTGGGAGGCGTCGCTTGACACGTGTGGGAGGCGTCGCTTGACACGTTGTGGGAGGCCGTCGCTTGACACGTTGTGGGAGGCGTCGCTTGCCGTTGTGGGAGGCGTCGCTTGACACGTTGTGGGAGGCGTCGCTTGACACGTTGTGGGAGGCGTCGCTTGACACGTTGTG
Organism: Fundulus heteroclitus; assembly: GCF_011125445.2. NCBI lineage: Eukaryota > Metazoa > Chordata > Actinopteri > Cyprinodontiformes > Fundulidae > Fundulus > Fundulus heteroclitus. Next base: position 1,513,462 of record NW_023397066.1, on the reverse strand, counting down.
GGAGGCGTCGCTTGACACGTTGTGGGAGGCGTCGCTTGACCACGTGTGGGAGGCGTCGCTTGACACGTTGTGGGAGGGGCGTCGCTTGACACGTTGTGGGAGGCGTCGCTTGACACGTTGTGGGAGGCGTCGCTTGACACGTTGTGGGAGGGCGTCGCTTGACCGTTTGTGGGAGGCGTCGCTTGACACGTTGTGGGAGGCGTCGCTTGACACGTTGTGGGAGGCGTCGCTTGACACGTTGTGGGAGGCGTCGCTTGAACACGTTGTGGGAGGCGTCGCTTGACACGTTGTGGGAGGCGTCGCTTGACACGTGTGGGAGGCGTCGCTTGACACGTGTGGGAAGGCGTTCGCTCTTGCCTTGACACGTTGTGGGAGGCGTCGCTGACACGTTGTGGGAGGCGTCGCTTGACACGTTGTGGGAGGCGGCGCTTGACACGTTGTGGGATGGCGTCGCTTGACACGTTGTGGGAGGCGTCGCTTGACACGTTGTGGGAGCGGTCGCTTGACACGTTGTGGGAGGCGTCGCTTGACACGTGTGGGAGGCGTCGCTTGACACGTTGTGGGAGGCGTCGCTTGACACGTTGTGGGAGGCGTCGCTTGACACGTTGTGGGAGGCGTCGCTTGACACGTTGTGGGAGGCGTCGCTTGACACGTTGTGGGAGGCGTCGCTTGACACGTTGTGGGAGGCGTCGCTTGACACGTTGTGGGAGGCGTCGCTTGACACGTTGTGGGAGGCGTCGCTTGACACGTTGTGGGAGGCGTCGCTTGACACGTTGTGGGAGGCGTCGCTTGACACGTTGTGGGAGGCGTCGCTTGACACGTTGTGGGAGGCGTCGCTTGACACGTTGTGGGAGGCGTCGCTTGACACGTTGTGGGAGGCGTCGCTTGACACGTTGTGGGAGGCGTCGCTTGACACGTTGTGGGAGGCGTCGCTTGACACGTTGTGGGAGGCGTCGCTTGACACGTTGTGGGAGGCGTCGCTTGACACGTTGTGGGAGGCGTCGCTTGACACGTTGTGGGAGGCGTCGCTTGACACGTTGTGGGAGGCGTCGCTTGACACGTTGTGGGAGGCGTCGCTTGACACGTTGTGGGAGGCGTCGCTTGACAACGTTGTGGGAGGCGTCGCTTGACACGTTGTGGGAGGCGTCGCTTGACACGTTGTGGGAGGCGTCGCTTGACACGTTGTGGGAGGCGTCGCTTGACACGTTGTGGGAGGCGTCGCTTGACAACGTTGTGGGAGGCGTCGCTTGACACGTTGTGGGAGGCGTCGCTTGACACGTTGTGGGAGGCGTCGCTTGACCACGTTTGTGGGAGGCGTCGCTTGACACGTTGTGGGAGGCGTCCGCTTGACACGTTGTGGGAGGCGTCGCTTGACACGTTGTGGGAGGCGTCCGCTTGACACGTTGTGGGAGGCGTCGCTTGACACGTTGTGGGAGGCGTCGCTTGACACGTTGTGGGAGGCGTCGCTTGACACGTTGTGGGAGGCGTCGCTTGACACGTTGTGGGAGGCGTCGCTTGACACGTTGTGGGAGGCGTCGCTTGACACGTTGTGGGAGGCGTCGCTTGACACGTTGTGGAGGCGTCGCTTGACACGTTGTGGGAGGCGTCGCTTGACACGTTGTGGGAGGCGTCCGCTTGACACGTTGTGGGAGGCGTCGCTTGACACGTTGTGGGAGGCGTCGCTTGACACGTTGTGGGAGGCGTCGCTTGACACGTTGTGGGAGGCGTCGCTTGACACGTTGTGGGAGGCGTCGCTTGACACGTTGTGGGAGGCGTCGCTGACACGTTGTGGGAGGCGTCGCTTGACACGTTTGTGGGAGGCCGTCGCTTGACACGTTGTGGGAGCGTCGCTTGACACGTTGTGGGGAGGCGTCGCTTGACACGTTGTGGGAGGCGTCGCTTGACACGTTGTGGGAGGCGTCGCTTGACACGTTGTGGGAGGCGTCGCTGACACGTTGTGGGAGGGGCGTCGCTTGACACGTTGTGGGAGGCGTCGCTTGACACGTTGTGGGAGGCGTCGCTTGACACGTTGTGGGAGGCCGTCGCTTGACACGTTGTGGGAGGCGTCGCTTGACACGTTGTGGGAGGCGTCGCTTGACACGTTGTGGGAGGCGTCGCTTGACACGTTGTGGGAGGCGTCGCTTGCACGTTGTGGGAGGCGTCGCTTGACACGTTGTGGGAGGCGTCGCTTGACACGTTGTGGAGGCGTCGCTTGACACGTTGTGGGAGGCGTCGCTTGACACGTTGTGGGAGGCGTCGCTTGACACGTTGTGGGAGGCGTCGCTTGACACGTTGTGGGAGGCGTCGCTTGACACGTTGTGGGAGGCGTCGCTTGACACGTTGTGGGAGGCGTCGCTTGACACGTTGTGGGAGGCGTCGCTTGACACGTTGTGGGAGGCGTCGCTTGACACGTTGTGGGAGGCGTCGCTTGACACGTTGTGGGAGGCGTCGCTTGACACGTTGTGGGAGGCGTCGCTTGACACGTTGTGGGAGGCGTCGCTTGACACGTTGTGGGAGGCGTCGCTTGACACGTTGTGGGAGGCGTCGCTTGACACGTTGTGGGAGGCGTCGCTTGACACGTTGTGGGAGGCGTCGCTTGACACGTTGTGGGAGGCGTCGCTTGACACGTTGTGGGAGGCGTCGCTTGACACGTTGTGGGAGGCGTCGCTTGACACGTTGTGGGAGGCGTCGCTTGACACGTTGTGGGAGGCGTCGCTTGACACGTTGTGGGAGGCGTCGCTTGACACGTTGTGGGAGGCGTCGCTTGACACGTTGTGGGAGGCGTCGCTTGACACGTTGTGGGAGGCGTCGCTTGACACGTTGTGGGAGGCGTCGCTTGACACGTTGTGGGAGGCGTCGCTTGACACGTTGTGGGAGGCGTCGCTTGACACGTTGTGGGAGGCGTCGCTTGACACGTTGTGGGAGGCGTCGCTTGACACGTTGTGGGAGGCGTCGCTTGACACGTTGTGGGAGGCGTCGCTTGACACGTTGTGGGAGGCGTCGCTTGACACGTTGTGGGAGGCGTCGCTTGACACGTTGTGGGAGGCGTCGCTTGACACGTTGTGGGAGGCGTCGCTTGACACGTTGTGGGAGGCGTCGCTTGACACGTTGTGGGAGGCGTCGCTTGACACGTTGTGGGAGGCGTCGCTTGACACGTTGTGGGAGGCGTCGCTTGACACGTTGTGGGAGGCGTCGCTTGACACGTTGTGGGAGGCGTCGCTTGACACGTTGTGGGAGGCGTCGCTTGACACGTTGTGGGAGGCGTCGCTTGACACGTTGTGGGAGGCGTCGCTTGACACGTTGTGGGAGGCGTCGCTTGACACGTTGTGGGAGCGTCGCTTGACACGTTGTGGGAGGCGTCGCTTGACACGTTGTGGGAGGCGTCGCTTGACACGTTGTGGGAGGCGTCGCTTGACACGTTGTGGGAGGCGTCGCTTGACACGTTGTGGGAGGCGTCGCTTGACACGTTGTGGGAGGCGTCGCTTGACACGTTGTGGGAGGCGTCGCTTGACACGTTGTGGGAGGCGTCGCTTGACACGTTGTGGGAGGCGTCGCTTGACACGTTGTGGGAGGCGTCGCTTGACACGTTGTGGGAGGCGTCGCTTGACACGTTGTGGGAGGCGTCGCTTGACACGTTGTGGGAGGCGTCGCTTGACACGTTGTGGGAGGCGTCGCTTGACACGTTGTGGGAGGCGTCGCTTGACACGTTGTGGGAGGCGTCGCTTGACACGTTGTGGGAGGCGTCGCTTGACACGTTGTGGGAGGCGTCGCTTGACACGTTGTGGGAGCGTCGCTTGACACGTTGTGGGAGGCGTCGCTGTGACACGTTGTGGGAGGCGTCGCTTGACACGTTGTGGGAGGCGTCGCTTGACACGTTGTGGGAGGCGTCGCTTGACACGTTGTGGGAGGGCGTCGCTTGACACGTTGTGGGGAGGCGTCGCTTGACACGTTGTGGGAGGCGTCGCTTGACACGTTGTGGGAGGCGTCGCTTGACAACGTTGTTGGGAGGCGTCGCTTGACACGTTGTGGGAGGCGTCGCTTGACACGTTGTGGGAGGCGTCCGCTTGACACGTTGTGGGGAGGCGTCGCTTGACACGTTGGTGGGAGGCGTCGCTTGACACGTTGTGGGGAGGCGTCGCTTGAACACGTTGTGGGAGGGCGTCGCTTGACACGTTGTTGGGAGGCGTCGCTTGACACGTTGGGAGGCGCCGCTTGACACTTGGGGGAGTGCCGTCGCTTGACACGTTGTGGGAGGCCGTTCCGCTTGACACGTTGTGGGAGGCGTCGCTTGACACGTTGTGGGAGGCGTCGCTTGACACGTTGTGGGAGGCGTCGCTTGACACGTTGTGGGAGGCCGTCGCTTGACACGTTGTGGGAGCGTCCTTGACACTGTGGAGGCGTCGCTTGACACGTTGTGGGAGGCGTCGCTTGACACGTTGTGGGAGGCGTCGCTTGACACGTTGTGGGAGGCGTCGCTTGACACGTTGGGAGGCGTCGCTTGACACTTGTGGGGAGGCGTCGCTTGACACGTTGTGGGAGGCGTCGCTTGACACGTTGTGGGAGGCGTCGCTTGACACGTTGTGGGAGGCGTCGCTTGACACGTTGTGGGGGGCGTCGCTTGACACGGTGTGGGAGGCGTCGCTTGACACGTTGTGGGAGGCGTCGCTTGACACGTTGTGGGAGGCGTCGCTTGACACGTTGTGGGAGGCGTCGCTTGACACGTTGTGGGAGGCGTCGCTTGACACGTTGTGGGAGGCGTCGCTTGACACGTTGTGGGAGGCGTCGCTTGACACGTTGTGGGAGGCGTCGCTTGACACGTTGTGGGAGGCGTCGCTTGACACGTTGTGGGAGGCGTCGCTTGACACGTTTGTGGGAGGCGTCGCGTGACACGTTGTGGGAGGCACGTTGTGGGAGGCGTCGCTTGACACGTTGTGGGAGGCGTCGCTTGACACGTTGTGGGAGGCGTCGCTTGACACGTTGTGGGAGGCGTCGCTTGACACGTTGTGGGAGGCGTCGCTTGACACGTTGTGGGAGGCGTCGCTTGACACGTTGTGGGAGGCGTCGCTTGACACGTTGTGGGAGGCGTCGCTTGACACGTTGTGGGAGGCGTCGCTTGACACGTTGTGGGAGGCGTCGCTTGACACGTTGTGGGAGGCGTCGCTTGACACGTTGTGGGAGGCGTCGCTTGACACGTTGTGGGAGGCGTCGCTTGACACGTTGTGGGAGGCGTCGCTTGACACGTTGTGGGAGGCGTCGCTTGACACGTTGTGGGAGGCGTCGCTTGACACGTTGTGGGAGGCGTCGCTTGACACGTTGTGGGAGGCGTCGCTTGACACGTTGTGGGAGGCGTCGCTTGACACGTTGTGGGAGGCGTCGCTTGACACGTTGTGGGAGGCGTCGCTTGACACGTTTGGGGAGGCGTCGCTTGACACGTTGTGGGAGGCGTCGCTTGGACACGTTGTGGGAGGCGTCGCTTGACACGTTGTGGGAGGCGTCGCTGGACACGTTGTGGGAGGCGTCGCTTGACACGTTGTGGAGGCGTCGCTTGACACGTTGTGGGAGGCGTCGCTTGAAACGTTGTGGGAAGGGCCGTCGCTTGACACGTTGTGGGAGGCGTCGCTTGACACGTTGTGGGAGGCGTCGCTTGACACGTTGTGGGAGGCGTCCGCTTGGACCACGTTGTGGGAGGCGTCGCTTGACACGTGTGGGAGGCGCCGCTTGACACGTTGTGGGAGGCGTCGGTTTGACACGTTGTGGGAGGCGTCGCTTGACACGTTGTGGGAGGCGTCGCTTGACACGTTGTGGGAGGCGTCGCCTTGACACGTTTGTGGGAGGCGGTCGCTTGACACGTTTGTGGGAGGCGTCGCTTGACACGTTGTGGGAGGCGTCGCTTGACACGTTGTGGGAGGCGTCGCTTGACACGTTGTGGAGGCGTCGCTTGACACGTTGTGGGGAGGCGTCGCTTGACACGTTGTGGGAGGCGTCGCTTGACACGTTGTGGGAGGCGTCGCTTGACACGTTGTGGGAGGCGTCGCTTGACACGTTGTGGGAGGCGTCGCTTGACACGTTGTGGGAGGCGTCGCTTGACACGTTGTGGGAGGCGTCGCTTGACACGTTGTGGGAGGCGTCGCTTGACACGTTGTGGGAGGCGTCGCTTGACACGTTGTGGGAGGCGTCGCTTGACACGTTGTGGGAGGCGTCGCTTGACACGTTGTGGGAGGCGTCGCTTGACACGTTGTGGGAGGCGTCGCTTGACACGTTGTGGGAGGCGTCGCTTGACACGTTGTGGGAGGCGTCGCTTGACACGTTGTGGGAGCCGCCGTTGTGGGAGGCGTCGCTTGACACGTTGTGGGAGGCGTCGCTTGACACGTTGTGGGAGGCGTCGCTTGACACGTTGTGGGAGGCGTCGCTTGACACGTTGTGGGAGGCGTCGCTTGACACGTTGTGGGAGGCGTCGCTTGACACGTTGTGGGAGGCGTCGCTTGACACGTTGTGGGAGGCGTCGCTTGACACGTTGTGGGAGGCGTCGCTTGACACGTTGTGGGAGGCGTCGCTTGACACGTTGTGGGAGGCGTCGCTTGACACGTTGTGGGAGGCGTCGCTTGACACGTTGTGGGAGGCGTCGCTTGACACGTTGTGGGAGGCGTCGCTTGACACGTTGTGGGAGGCGTCGCTTGACACGTTGTGGGAGGCGTCGCTTGACACGTTGTGGGAGGCGTCGCTTGACACGTTGTGGGAGGCGTCGCTTGACACGTTGTGGGAGCGTCGCTTGACACGTTGTGGGAGGCGTCGCTTGACCACGTTGTGGGAGGCGTCGCTTGACACGTTGTGGAGGCGTCGCTTGACACGTTGTGGGAGGCGTCGCTTGACACGTTGTTGGAGGCGTCGCTTGACACGTTGTGGGAGGCGTCGCTTGACACGGTTTGGGAGGCGTCGCTTGACACGTTGTGGGAGGCGTCGCTGACACGTTGTGGGAGGCGTCGCTTGACACGTTGTGGGAGGCGTCGCTTGACACGTTGTGGGAGGCGTCGCTTGACACGTGTGGGAGGCGTCGCTTGACACGTTGTGGGAGGGCGTCGCTTGGACACGATTGTGGGAGGCGTCGCTTGACACGTTTTGGGAGGCGTCGCTTGACACGTTGTGGGAGGCGTCGCTTGACACGTTGTGGGAGGCGTCGCTTGACACGTTGTGGGAGGCGTCGCTTGACACGTTGTGGGAGGCGTCGCTTGACACGTTGTGGGAGGCGTCGCTTGACACGTTGTGGGAGGCGTCGCTTGACACGTTGTGGGAGGCGTCGCTTGACACGTTGTGGGAGGCGTCGCTTGACACGTTGTGGGAGGGCGTCGCTTGACACTTGTTGGGGAGGCGTCGCTTGACACGTTGTGGGAGGCGTCGCTTGACACGTTGTGGGAGGCGTCGCTTGACACGTTGTGGGAGGCGTCGCTTGACACGTTGTGGGAGGCGTCGCTTGACACGTTGTGGGAGGCGTCGCTTGACACGGTGTGGGAGGCGTCGCTTGACACGTTGTGGGAGGCGTCGCTTGACACGTTGTGGGAGGCGTCGCTTGACACGTTGTGGGAGGCGTCGCTTGACACGTTGTGGGAGGCGTCGCTTGACACGTTGTGGGGGGCGTCGCTTGACACGTTGTGGAGGCGTCGCTTGACACGTTGTGGGAGGCGTCGCTTGACACGTTGTGGGAGGCGGCGCTTGACACGTTGTGGGAGGCGTCGCTTGACACGTTGTGGGAGGCGTCGCTTGACACGTCGCTTGACACTTTGTTGGAGGCGTCGCTTGACACGTTGTGGAGGCGTCGCTTGACACGTGGTGGGAGGCGTCCGCTTGCACGTTGGTGGGAGCGTCGCTTGACACGTTGTGGGAGGCGTCGCTTGACACGTTTGGGAGGCGTCGCTTGACACTTGAGGCGTCGCTTGACATGTGGAGGCGTCGCGTGACACGTTGTGGGGAGGCGTCCGCTTGACAACGTTGTGGGAGCGTCGCTTGACACGTTGTGGGAGGCGGTCGCTTGACATCGTTGTGGGAGGCCGTCGCTTGAACACGTTGTGGGGAGGCGTCCGCTTGGACAACGTTGTGGGAGCGTCGGCTTGACACGTTGTGGGAGGCGTCGCTTGACACGTTGTGGAGGCGTCGACTTGACACGTTCGTGGGGAGGCGTCGCTTGACACGTTGGGGAGGCGTCGTTGACACGTTGTGTGAGGCGTCGCTTGACACGTTGTGGGAGGCGTCGCTTGACACGTTGTGGGAGGCTCCCTTGACACGTTGTGGGAGGCGTCGCTTGACACGGTGTTGGGAGGCGTCGCTTGACACGTTGTGGGAGGCGTCGCTTGACACGTTGTGGGAGGCGTCGCTTGACACGTTGTGGGAGGCGTCGCTTGACCTTGTGGGAGGCGTCGCTTGACACGTTGTGGAGGCGTCGCTTGACACGTTGTGGGAGGCGTCGCTTGACACGTGTGGGAGGCGTCGCTTGACACGTTGTGGGAGGCGTCGCTTGACACGTTGTGGGAGGCGTCGCTTGACACGTTGTGGGAGGCGTCGCTTGACACGTTGTGGGAGGCGTCGCTTGACACGTTGTGGGAGGCGTCGCTTGACACGTTGTGGGAGGCGTCGCTTGACACGTTGTGGGAGGCGTCGCTTGACACGTTGTGGGAGGCGTCGCTTGACACGTTGTGGGAGGCGTCGCTTGACACGTTGTGGGAGGCGTCGCTTGACACGTTGTGGGAGGCGTCGCTTGACACGTTGTGGGAGGCGTCGCTTGACACGTTGTGGGAGGCGTCGCTTGACACGTTGTGGGAGGCGTCGCTTGACACGTTGTGGGAGGCGTCGCTTGACACGTTGTGGGAGGCGTCGCTTGACACGTTGTGGGAGGCGTCGCTTGACACGTTGTGGGAGGCGTCGCTTGACACGTTGTGGGAGGCGTCGCTTGACACGTTGTGGGAGGCGTCGCTTGACACGTTGTGGGAGGCGTCGCTTGACACGTTGTGGGAGGCGTCGCTTGACACGTTGTGGGAGGCGTCGCTTGACACGTCCAATTCCACTTCATTGGTTTCCAGTTGCACTTAAGGAACAAGTCATTGTTAGATATTCACATACCTTTTAGTCTTTATAATAAATGTCCATGTAATGAAAAGCTTTATTACCTTCTTTTGAAGTTCCCAGCAACCTGTAATCCATTGACTGGAGTAAAGCAACTTTTCTCTTTAGAGGAATCTCATTTTGGGACAAGGCTGAAACAAACCAACATCAGTTTAGCCAGAAGTAAGCTTGTTCAACAATTTTTCTATCCAAACTCTTAGCTTACAGTTTCCAGTCCCTTTTGGTTCATAGTGTATTCCTCCATTATGATCAATCGGTAAACAAGACCCTGTGAATTGAATAGCATATTTGTTTCTCATAGCATCTTTTCACAATTATAGCAGCAACCTTCCGGGATGACAAATTGATTACTGAATCACCCATACTTTTTAAATATACACAAAAAAATTAAAACAAAGAAACTAAACAAACCTTTAAGCCACAATGCGACTGCACAAAAACCCAGAAGCCAAATTCCTCCCATAGTTCCTGCCACAACTGAATGATCAACCAGCACCTGAGGCTTAAATAGAGCTTTCTGCAGGCGCTACAGCTGTGGCTCATCAGCTCCTAATTGTTTTGTTTATCTCAGACAACCAAAGTCTAACTGAGTATTTACTGAGATCAAGGCAATTTCTTCCATGAACAAAGTGTAGCTTTTTATTGATTTCTTGTATGTTTTCCTTACCATGTTTTTTTCAGCAATTCTAATTAAAGAATATTTTGACTTTATAGACAATTCTCATTCAATAATAAGCCAAAGAAATGGAAATACATAAAAAAAATGTATTTGACCAATAAGAGTTTCTATCTCATTTCATCTAAATTGTGATTTTTTTTTTCTTGGGGAAAACTCTTCTCCTGCGATTTTGTTAATTCTCTCCATAATGGCCTTTTCACAGTATTAACAATTCAACTAAGGAAAGTTATGCTGAATCTCAATCTTCTGAACCTTATTTTCCATATTAAGAACGATACTGATAATTTTTGCAACCTCGTCAGCAAGAGGTTATGAGGCATCATTTTAATTTTATTTTTCTCTCACTATTTTCTTTTTTTAATATTAAATGCATCTAGCAAAGTACTGCAAATTGTAGAATTGGGCATATAAGCTTTTGCTTCTGAACTTTTTTAGTTAAATTTTTAATGCTTTGTGTATCTTGTATGGAAATATGTATTTTCTGATTTAAAAAAAATAAACTCAAACAAACAAAGATGATTGTAATATTCCAATGTCTTTGTCTTTTGATTGTGGCCCCATCTTGCTAGTTAATTCTGTTCAAATTAAATTGACATGGAATCACAAAAAAGTCAGTTAGAAAAATCTATCCAACATCTATCTTTCCATCCATTGTCTCTTATTTCCCAAGGTTAGTTTGACAGATTAGAAAAGCCCTACGATGGACATACAGACATCCCTCTCTCTAGGAACTATACCAAGCTCTTTCTGTGGAATCCCAAGGGGGTTTCATGTTAACAGGGATATTTAGAATCCTGCAGCTTCCCTGAGGTTACTTCCCAGAGGGATGTACCTGAAGCTTAGGATCAGAGACTACAGTCATTGAAATAATTTCTGTGGAGAGGACCAGTTGCTCTGCTCTCATCTTCTTCCTATGAACAGCCTGCCTTTAAAACTGATCCTGGCCACCCTCCCCTGCAGAGCAATGCAATTCATGGCAGTCATGTTTAGTGAATTTTTATTTGCAGCAGTCAACATTGGAGAGGAAAAGTCAGTTAACTCCCTGTGAGCTATAGACCTCTGCCCGTATTCAAAAAGATTCCTAAATATATTTCTTAGAATTTTACCTCGGTAAGTCAAACGTTATTCACAAAGCACCCTAAGCCTTAAGAGAGCTCCTAAAGTGAAAATAATGTTTAGATAGTGAGGAGTGCCTGTATTCATAAAGATTCCCAAGACTAAAAGTAGCTTTCAGTGACGTAATTTCAGGCAAAATCTTAGAATTTCCCGAATTCTTAGAATTTTACTTTGGTAAAATAAAAGTTATTCACAAAGCATCTTAGGTCTTATGAGAGCTCCTAAATTGAAAAAAAATGTTAGGAGTAGTGATGGAGGACTTTTAACGAGTCTGACAAAGTGGGTAAGAACACCATTTGCCTCAGTTCATATCATTTTAGGTAACATTCTTGTTTTGATTTAGCCATATTTTATTTATTTTATAGTCTGCTAACGTATACTATCCCAGGTTTGTGTATGTTTTGCATTTCTACAGATTTACTACAACATCTTGGTTTAAATCAATTCACAGTTCCAGTTTGTATTTATTGTTTGATTATTTAACTTATGCATTTTATTTTAGTGAACTTACCTTACTTATCTGTGTTTCAGGAAGGAGCTGAGAGAAGATGGCGGACAGGGCAGTCGTATTTCTCTGAGCTCCCAAAGAGGTCCCGACACTAAATTATTTTATGAAGTGAACTATTAGTTAATATCTGTAAAATCAGCTCTCAGCTTGAAATATGAAGAAAAGCAACAAGTTTATGCCACCTGCAGTCAAGACTCTGCATACTAAAAGCTCTGAAAGTGATCACGACTATTCTGTGCCTATGGAGTCAGCAACAGTTAGCAAACGGGAAAGGGAAGCCAATACCCCGACCAGCACTCCAGAAAAAAACATACACATGGAGAAAAGAACAAAAGATACGTCCCAGGAACAAATGAACACCGAGTCCATTTTAAACGCTATAAGTTCCTTAGGACAGAAAGTAGATGACCGCATGGAAGAAGTTGGCACGCAAATGAAGCAACACAGTGCTATGCTAGCGGCTATTGCTAAATCGGTTCAGCTAAACTCAGAAGAGCTTGAAGATTGCAAAAAGAAAATAACAGCATTGGAGAAACAAGTGGATACACTCTCCAAAGAGAACATGCAGTTGAAAGAAGGTGTCCTTAACAGTGAAAGATATAAAAGACGGTGGTGCCTCCGCATAAAAAGAAAAAAGGAAAAATCTAATGAGAACATCCGTGAAGAAGTGGTGGCCCTTCTGTGCAAAATTGCACCTAATTTGGCTTCAAAGATGGATGAAGAGGTTGATGTTGTCCATAGAGTGGGTCGAAGGATGAATAACAGGGACAGACAGATCATCATTATGTTTGTGAGACGAGCCTTAAGAGACGACATCTGGAGGAGAACTAAAACTTCTCCCATTTGCAAAGAAGAAGGAGTTCGCTTCTCTGAAGATTTGACACCAGAAGATTGGAAAGCGAGACAAGTTCTGTGGCCAAAAATTGAAAAGGCAAGAAAAGAAGGCAAAGCTGCGGGCTTCAGGGGCCCGTTTGGTTTCATTGAAGGCAAACGCATCATGGATGCTTCTACAGCTGAGAACTGAGATGCAGCAGAAATGAACATGGAAAGATAGAGGACTGTTCTGTTAATGGGACCTCTCACTCAAGGTTTTTTCTTTTCACTCTCCTAAACCGTTTGTGCATAGGTTCATGTGTTCTATTTTTCAGATAAAAAATGATTTTTCTTTAGTTTCTTTTAACACAAGGGGACTGAAAGACTCACTTAAACGGAAAGCAGTTTTTTTGTTTTGTAAAGGACAACAAGCACATTGCACCTTTTTACAGGAAACTCATTCTGACGCATCTGACGTGAAGTTCTGGTCGCAGCAATGGGGAGATAAAATTCTCTTCAGTCATGGGACAAATCGATCTGCTGGAGTCGCCATCTGCTTTTTCAGGTGTCCCGGTAAGATTTTGAGTGAAAAAGCAGATAAGGATGGACATTGGGTGGCCTGTGTTTTAGAAGTTGATAATGTCCCAATAATTTTGTTAAACATTTATGGATATAATAAGGATCAATACAACAGGAATCTGCTACATCAGATAACAATGGTTATTGCAGAGTTTAATGCTAATTTTCCTACTGATCATATCGTAGTTGGAAGGGATTTCAACTTGGCTCCAGATGAATATATGGATCGTTGGCCTTCACTGCTGGCAAAAGAAACTCCAAATCCTATTGTTAAAGAATTTGTTAGCAGCACGAAATTGATGGACGTCTGGAGAACGCTACATAGTGGAGTCAAACAGTTCACCTGGCACAAACCTAATGGTCAAAGTAAATCACGCATTGATTATTGGCTGGTATCTACTGCAGTTCTAGAGTGTATTAAAGAAACAGAGATAGCAAACTGTCCTTTAAGTGATCACTGCATTATTAGTTTAAAACTACAAAATCTAGATAGACGTTCTAAACCCAATAATTACTTCAAACCTTCTTAAAAACTTTGAGTTTTGTCAATTTATTAAAGAACTTATTCTAAATATATCAAATGATAATTCTATCGAAACACCAATTTTTAAGTGGGAATACTTGAAATACAGTATTAGAAAGTTTTCAATAAAATTTGGTCAAGAATTACATAGAAAAAAAAAAGTAGAAGAGACAATAGTGATTAAAGATCTTATGTCACTTTACAGAAAATTAAGTTGGACTGATGAAGATAAAGAAACAATAAATAAATTGCAATCTAAATTAGATGAGATTTACATAAATAAGGCAAAAGGTGCTTATGTAAGGTCCAGAGCCAGGTGGATCGAAGAAGGAGAAAAAAATAGTGCTTTCTTTTGTAACTTAGAAAAACATAGACAGGAATATAATTCTATTAATAGTCTTATTATTGATGGAGTGGAATGTTCTGAGACTAATAGAATAACAGAAGAAGTATTTTATTTCTATAGTAATCTTTATAAATCTTCACATACAGAGAGAATTACTTCATCCTTTTTTGATAAAATAAGTAATCTAGTTCCTACTATTGATGAAAACTTTAAGAAAATCTGTGATGAAGAGCTAAGAATCTCTGAATTTGACATTGCTATAAGAAATATGACGTCTGATCGCGCTCCTGGTCCAGACGGACTCACAGCTAACCTTTATAAACATTTCTGGGAGGATTTAAAACTTTTGTTGTTTCAGGCTGTAGAAGAATGTGTTAGTAGAAAGGAACTCATGGAAACTATGAAGGCCTAATTAAACTAATCCCAAAACCTGGTAAAGATAAGAAAAACTTAAATAATTTAAGGCCTATCACGCTATTGAACACAGACTACAAGATCCTAACAAAGGTTTTGGCAATGAGGTTAAAAACTGGCTTACCTAGAATAATTAGTCAAACACAATTTGGTTTTCTAAAAGGCAGATCCATCCATAACAACATCCGCCTGGTTCTGGACCTTATTGATTATAGTCACTTAATAAAAGATGATAGTTTTATGTTGTTTTTAGATTTTCACAAAGCATTTGATTCTGTAGAACATCAATTTATTGTTAACACGTTGAGACATTTCGGATTTGGTAATAGTTTTCTTAATATGATTACCATGTTAAACACCAATATCAACAGCTGCGTGTCTCTGTCACAGGGCACATGTCCCAGATTCAAAGTAGAAAGAGGAATCAGACAAGGTTGCAGTATCTCGCCTCTCTTATTTATTTTAGTCACAGAGCTACTAGCAATAACAATTAAAAACTCCAATATTGAAGGTTTGGAAATAAATAACCAGAAAATAATCATTAGCCAATTTGCAGATGATACAACCCTCTTCCTAAAAAACAAAGAACAAATTATTTGAAATTCCCAATTCCTCCTAAATATAAAGAATTACAATTTAAAATAATAAATAACATATATCCTTCAAATTAGTTCTTAAGGGAGAGATTTAAGTTTAATGTCGAGAATTGTGGCTTTTGTACAACTCAATTGGAAACAACTAAACATCTTTTTTATGAATGTAAAGAAGTATTAAACTTATGGGATCAACTTCGGAACTTTCTGTCTTCTAAAACAATAAATATAGATTTTATTTCCTTGCAAAACATTCAATTCGGTTTATCCATTAAAGAAAATTTTTTTGAATTTTTAATCAATATTCTAATAATTGTAACAAAGTATTATATCCATAAATGTCGTTATGCAAAATGCTCCCTCTCAATCTCTGCTCTCAAAAACGAACTTTCCCTTTTCAAAAGATGTCTGAGAAAGATGCCAAATTTAAATGCAATTAAATTGTTTAAGTTAATTGAAGATTTTCAGTTGGTAGTCCCCACGGATTAATTTATTTTAACTACTATTATTATTTTATTTATTTTTATTCATTTTCTTTTATTTTATACTTTGTTCCAGCCTTTGTATTTAACCGTATTTTTCAAAAGCAGGAGTTGTGATATTTCTACTTGTATTGAAATATTTGTTATTGACTTGTTAATTGAGATTGTTATTGTTTTTCTATATATTCAATAAAAAAATAACAAAAAAATTAAAAAAATTCACAGGAAGGGACCAGATGAAGAGGAGGAAAAAACAAGTATTTAAATTTGATGCAGTCAAATTTAGGCATTGTGTAAAATCATTCTGTGTGGATTTAATTTTACATTGTTATAGCCATACTCATAAAGACATAAGGTGCATAAGTGCTAAAGTGCATTGAAAGAAACAATAGTGAGTTCAAGCAGAAACTGTTTTAGGGGTACATGTTTATGGAAGAGTCCATTGGAGGCTATTTTGTCTGCCTGGAAATCAGGATATTTAAGTGCACCAGTCCCTCCTGCAGCAAAACAGCCAAACCCACAACATGATGCTGCCACCCCTGTATTTCAACGTTTGGATGTTATTCTCAGGCTTGAATGCTTCTCCCTTCTTTCTCCAAATATAACAATGGTCTTAATGTTCAAACAGTTCTATTTTAGTTCCATCAGACCATGTCTCCAAAAATTAATTTTCCTCTCCCTGTGTGCGTTTTCAAACTGTAATTTGGCTTTTATGTATTTCTTTTGGAGAAATGGCTTCTTCCAGTCAGAGTAGCCTGTTATGCTATTATGATGTGACAAACTGCAACTCCCAGCATGCAACACAGTTGATACGGCCGCCCCGATATAAACCTTATCTGGTCACCATGGAGACCGACTATAAAAGGTAAAGACGACCCATTCTCGTTCTTCTTTTCTGGCAGTTTGCCTTGTTGAGAAGATCTTCAGCTGTCTGTCACGTTGAGCCCCCCACATGGCATGTGATTAGATTCCTGGCTAGTCCCAGCTTCGTCAAATCACTTTTCCCCTGCATCCAATAGGGGAGGCCTTCACTTTAATCCATCCATCCTGTTCCACTTATCCGGGGTCACAGTGGCAGCAGCTTCAGTAGGGAGGCCCAGACGTCCCTCTCCCCGGCCACTTGGTCCAGCTCCTCAGGAGGAATCCCAAGGCGTTCCCAGCAGAGAGACATAGTTCCTCCAGCGTGTCCTGGGTCTTCCCCTGGGCCTCCTCCTGGTGGGACGTGCCCGGAACACATCACCAGGGAGGCGTCCAGGAGGCATCCTGACCAGATACCCGAGCCACCTCAACTGGCTCCTCTCGACGTGGTTGACTTTAAAATTACATTAATTAATTTTGGATTCAGCTGGAAGCTCCATTATCTTCCAGAGATCAACGAGATCCGCTTGTTTTTTTTGGTCCAACAAATCGTTGGAGAAGCACCCAGGGACACAGCTGCCCAACTGTAAAGAAGTGCTAGTTTAAATTAGGAGATCTATTTCAGGATTGCTGGAGCAATCAAGTATCCAATCAGGAGAAGAGGAGAACTTTAACAGGAAGTGATGCAGGAGGAAATACAGGAACTAACCAAGGAGAAGGTCTGCATCAAGATCCCATAGCGGAGCAAGCTGGCAGGAAGCAACAACTGCACCTGAATTTAAATAACATGAGAAAAGAGAAAACACAAACGAAGGCCACTGGCCGTAACTTCCTGTGTTTCCTACTAGCTAATGCCTCATATCCCTTATTAGCATAGATATTAAAATAATCTGTGAAGCTCTTGCAAAACGATTAAAGCCACTCCTCTAATAATGCACCCTGATCAAACTGGTTTCATAAAAGAAAAGCAGTGACTCACAAATGCACGCAGAGTATTTGATTTAATAGATTATTCCTATAGTAAAAACATTGAATTTACTATTTATTGTCTGTAGAAGCAGAAAAATATTTTGAAAGACTTAACTGGACATTTTTATTTGCTACTCTACATAAATATGGTTTTAGAACTTTTTCCTTATAAATTGGTTAAAAATGTAATACAGTTTCCCAACAAGTTCTGTCAGGACAAATATCCAAACACCTTCCAGCTTTTGTCTCCAGAGTGGCATCAGGCAAGGACACCTGTGTTCCCCCTCACTGTTTGCTATTTTTATTGAACCACTAGCGTCAACAATTAGACAAACTAATGTTATTAAAAGGTATAAAATGCATGAAAATAGAGCATAAAATTTGTCTTTATGCAGATGATGTATTACTTTTTTCAAACACCTCTTTCAAATAATTAGATTACTAGAATATTTCTCAAAAGCCTCAGATTACTCTATAAATGGGTCAAAATCTACAGTACTGCCAACTAACTGCTCTTTACAGAATGCCCTAGATTTACAACTACAGTCAGGGAGTTTGAAATATTTGGGCATTACTGTGTTGTCTAAATGAGACAGCTTTGTTCTCCGTCTCAACCTCTTTTTAACTCATGTTGAAACAAATAATAAATGTCATGATAATAAAAATTAGGCCACTAACGCACAACTGCATTGAAGAAAAAAGTCTAACATCTAGAAAATATGCAAACAACAAAACACAGACAAGATCACTTAATCACGTTATCATAGCACCAGAAAAAAATATCAATAACCTCCCAACAAGAGTTGTAAATCTAACTTAATATAAAATTCACTTTCTCTACCAGAGTTTAGACAAATCTAACATTTTCTCTTTCACACACGGCCAATAATTATCAGTAGAACTCAACCCTGTTTGGAGCGTTTACAACATTGACCACTGCCATTTCATGGTGACGCTTGATTAACCAGAGATTATTATTTATTAACGATGTCAGGTTGGACAGATTCTACACACTGCCCACATGTTTGAGGGCAACTTTCAATTCAAAAATACTTTATTAAACCCAAAGGTTTCCAGAGTTTCCTTTTTTCACCTCTGGAATATCGCCAAAATTAGAAACATTCTGTCCGGGAATGATGCTGAAAAACTAGTCCATGCATTTGTTACTTCAAGGCTGGACTATTGTAATTCTTTACTATCAGGAGGTCCACAAAATGTTGTTCAAAGCCTTCAGCTGATCCAAAATGCTGCAGCAAGAGTTCTGATGAAAATCAACAAGCGGGATCATATTTCTCCAATTTTAGCTTCCCTTCATTGGCTTCCTGTTAAATCAAGAATAGAATTTAAAATTCTTCTTCTAACGTATAAAGCCCTTAATAATCAAACTCCATCATATATCAGAGCTCTGATTACCCCGTATGTTCCTAACAGAGCACTTCGCTCTCAGACTGCAGGTCTGCTGGTGGTTCCTAGAGTCTCTAAAAGTAGAATGGGAGGCAGATCCTTTAGCTATCAGGCTCCTCTCCTGTGGAACCAACTCCCAGTTTTGGTCCGTGAGGCAGACACCCCGTCTACTTTTAAGACTAATCTTAAAACTTTCCTTTGTGACAAAGCTTCTAGTCAGAGTGGCTCATGTTACTCTCAGCTACCTCTATAGTTTTACTGCTATAGGCTTAGGTTACTGGAGTATATCAGGGTCTATTTTTCCTCACTCTATAGAGTTCTACTGTTCTTCAATTGTGCATTATGTGTTGTCATTTCTGCTTTAACTTTCTGTTCTCTCTCTTTTATCTTCATAGTAGGTACACCTGGTCTGGCGTTCTGTTAACTGTGACATCATCCAGAGAAGACGGATCACCCGCTACTACCATCTAATGTTGAACAGATTACTAGATCAATGTGTGCTTCTGTGCTTTTTTGTCTCTTGTTGTGTCTCTGCTCTGTCTTCTGTAACCCCCAGTCGGTTGAGGCAGATGACCGTTCATACTGAGCCTTGTTCTGCTGGAGGTTTTTCTTCCCACTGTCGCTTTATGCTTGCTCAGTATGAGGGATTGCAGCAAAGCCATGTACAATGCAGACGACTCTCACTGTGGCTCTACGCTTCTCCAGGAGTGAATGCTGCTTGTCGGGACTTTGATGCAATCAACTGGTTTCCTTATATAGGACATTTTTGACCAAATCTGTATAATATGATTGAACTTGACTTTGTAAAGTGCCTTGAGATGACATGTTTCATGAATTGGCGCTATATAAATAAAAATGAATTGAATTGAATAAATTAAATGCTGATATAATTCATATCATGCAGGGTTATTCAGATTCAGACATACTTTAATGATCCCAGGGGGAAATCACTTTTGTTACATGCTCCAGAATACACACATTGTTATATATATATTTACAACATTCCACACAAGGTATTACCATATCACAATAGTCATATCACTTCACCTTGGAAAACCAAGTGAAGTGATGGTGACTTGTGCAGAACAGTGCAGAGAATGCATAAATGACAGTTACAGAGGGGGGGAGGGGTGTTAGGATAACTGAGGGAGGCGTTGTAGAGATTGATGGCCACAGGCAGGAATGATTTCCTGTGGCGCTCAGTGGTGCATCTGGGTGAGAGGAGTCTTCTGCTAAAAGAGCTCATCTGCTGGACCAGTGTGTCATGGAGAGGGTGTGACACATTGTCTAAGATGGACTGAAGCCTGGACAGCATCTTCCTCTCTGCCACTGCCATCAGTGTCCAGCTCCTCCCCCACAACACCCCCCTCCCTCCTGATCACTTTGTTCAGTCTGTTGTTGTCAGCAGCCCACAGCCCACTGCCCCAGCATGTGACAGCGAAGAAGAGCGTGCCGGCAACAACAGACTCATAAAACATCCTCAGCATCGTCCCACAGATGTTAAAGGACCTCAGCCTCCTCAGGAAGAAGAGTCGGCTTTGACCCTTTTTGCAGACTGCCTCCGTGTTCCTGGTCCAGTCAAGCTTATTGTTAAAGTACACTCCCAGGTACTTGTACTCCTCCACAGTGTCCACATGGACCCCCTGGATGGAAACAGGGGTCACAGGTGTTTTTGTCCTCCTCAGATCCACTATTAGCTCCTTAGTCTTTGTCAAATTGAGCTGCAGATGGTTCAGCTCACTCCAAATGACAAAGTTGCCCACCACAGTCCTGTATTGACTCTTATCACCGGTTTCAATGCAGCCAACTATTGCTGAGTCATCAGAAAACGTCTGAAGGTGGCAGGACTCTGCAATAGTTGAAGTCTGAGGTGAAAAGGGTGAAGAGGAAGGGGGAGAGGACAGTCCCCTGAGGGGCCCCAGTGTTGCTGACCACCCTGTCAGACACACAGTTCTGTAGGCGTACATACTGTGGTCTGCCCATCAGGTAATCAACAATCCAGGACACCATGGGTGCCTCCACCTGCATCGCCATCAACTTCTCACCCAGTAGAGCCGGACGGATGGTGCTGAAGGCACTGGAGAAATCAAAGAACACGATTCTCACAGTGCTCGCCAGCTTGACCAGATGATTGTAGACTCTGTTCAGCAGGAAGATGATGCTGTCCTCAACTCCCAGGTGGGGCTGGTAGGCGAACTGTAGTGGATCAGTGAAGGGCCTGACCATGGGCCTTAGCTTCTCCAGGACTAGCCTTTCAAAGGTCTTTATGATGTGGGACGTCAGTGCTACCGGTCTGTAGTCCTGAGGGCTGCTGGGACACAGCGTCTTTGGCACAGGAACGATGCAGGACGACTTCCACAGCACAGAGACTTTCTGGAGGTGCATGCTCAGGCTGAAGACAAAGCTAAGTACACCACACAGCTGATCGGCACAAGCTTTGAGCACCCTGGGAAATACACCATCAGGGCCTGCAGCTTTGCCGGAATGCAGTACTCCTTGAACCCTCATCTCTTCACGGTTGCCATCTCTGAATGCACACTTCTTCTCATTCAGAATGGCATTTATTTCTTTGGTGATCCATAGTTTATTGTTGGCGTAAAAGGTAACAGTCCAAGCTGGGACATTGCAGTCCACACAGAAGTTGATGTAGTCTGTGATGCACTCTGTGAGACCATCGATGTCTCCCCCGTGTGGCTCACATAGTGCGGACCAGTCAGACACCTCAAAGCAGGCCTGCAGTGCCTCATAAGCCTCCTTCGTAGGCTTCCTCTTCACAAGTGGCACATAACACCGTTTGAGGTGAACCAGGTTGTGATCTGACCTGCCCAGAGGGGGGAGGGGGGGTGGAGATGTATGCATCTTTAATGTTAGCATACATCAGATCTAGTGTCCTCTTTTCTCTGGTAGGGCATCTCACATACTGTTTGAAAGTCGGCAGAACTTTCTTCGTGACATGGTTAAAGTCTCCCGACATGATATTCAACAAATTATTGTAGATGAAGATGGCTACAGGCAGAAAGGATCTTATGTAGTGGGTTCTCTTACAGCTAATCTAGAGAAGCCTTTGACTGAAACAATTTTAGACATTTAAACTAGCAAGTCTGTGTGAAAGTAAAAAAATATGACTAATTCTCACATTTGTGTTTTTGTTTCTTGTGAATATTCAAACTGGCACCTCAAATTAAACTTTTTCCAAATGTCTGTCAGAAAAAGGTTTCTCCGCTGTGTGGTTTCTCATGTGATAATGTAAACTTGCTAGATGAGCAAATTTTTTTCCGCATGTCTGACAAGAAAAAGGCTTCTCCCCTGTGTGTTTTTTAATGTGATATTGTAAACTTTCTAGTCGAGCAAAACTTTTTCCGCATGTCTGACAAGAAAAAGGCTTCTCACCTGTGTGGGTTCTAATGTGACGATTTAATTCACCTAGGTGAATGAAACTTTTTCCACATGTTTGACAAGAAAAAGGTTTCTCCCCCGTGTGTGTTTTTATGTGATACTGTAAGCTTGTTAGTTGAGCAAAACCTTTTCCGCATGTTTGACAAGAAAAAGGCTTCTCACCTGTGTGGGCTCTAATGTGACCATTTAAACCGGCTAGCTGACTGAAACTTTTTCCACATATCTGACAACAAAAAGGCTTCTCACCTGTATGGGCTTTGATGTGATCATTTAAACTGGCTAGCTGACTGAAACTTTTTCCACATGTCTGACAAGGAAAGGGCTTCTCATCTGTGCAGGCTTTAATGTGACCAATTAAACTGGCTAGCTGAGAGAAACCTTTTCCACATGTCTGACAAGGAAAGGGTTTCTCACCTGTGTGGGTTCTCATATGTACTTTTAAATTACCCTTACAAGTGAAGCCTTTTCCACATGTCTGACAGGGAAAAGGCCTTTCACCTGTATGAGTTTTGCTATGAAGGTTTAAATGATGCCGCCGAGTGAAGCTTTTTCCACATGTCTGGCAAGTAAAAGGTTTCTCTCCAGTGTGGATTCTGTAATGCTTTTTTAAGTCAGACTTCGCCTTCCAGGACTTTCCACAAACATCACATTTTAAACAAGTTTTCTTAGTTTTAATATGTCTCTCTGACCCAGTGGAGCTGCTTCCTTCCTGGTCTTTGGTCTGAACTACAGCAGAGATATGAAAGGAAAGCTGCTCAGTTCTTGGTTCTCCTTCATGTTCCTGAAGGGTAAAGGTCTCCATTAGAGCAACAGACTGCTTCTGGACAAGCTGCTCTCCCTCCTGACTACTGCAGACATCCTCCTGCTCCTGTTTAATTGCTAAATGTTCTGGATCCAACTGTTCATGTCTAAGCCTTGAAAAATCAGGTTCCTCCTTTTCTTCTTCAGTCACTGGAAGTTCTGGGTCCTCTTGGTGTTCAATTAGTGGTTCTGGTTGATGTTTTTCCTCTTCAACTAATGAAGACTCAGGCTCCACATTTTCTACTTTAATCAGGAAAAGTTCTGGTTCCTCCTTTTCCTCTTTAATAAGTGGAGGTTCTGCTTCCTCCTGGTCATGACTGGACCTTCTCCTCTGGTTGCAGAGCTGCTGGATGGAAGAAGCTTCCTCCTCCATGGAGACATGTGGCTTGTGGAGGTCTGTGGGGACAAAGAAAGAGATCATTAATATAATTTAACTGATGACTGTCTCAGGCATCAGCCTGGTTGTTCCTGGAGATCCTGGACTGAAGGCGTCACACGGTTCATCTAGAACACAGGTGTCAAAGTCCAGTCCTCAAGGGCCGGTGTCCTGCAACTTTTAGGTGTGTCCCTGGTCTGACACGCCCGAGTCAAATAATCAGGTAATTAGCAGGACTCTGAAGAACCTGACTGCATACTGAGGAGCTAATTGTGTCCTTTGATTCAGGTGTGTGGGACCAGGGAAACCTCTAAAAGTTTCAGGACACCGGCCCTCGAGGACTGGAGCTTGACACCCCTGGTCTAGAATTAGTTTGTTGTGTTTCGTTTAAACACAGATGAAGTTTGCAAGGTAAAGTGTCCTCCACACTGATTGGCAGCCCTGGTAAAGATAACCAAAAGTTTACAAATTTTATTCCAACAGCAAAAGACTAAAAATAAAATGAACCATAAAACTTTATTGTGAGGACATTTATTCAGCGAGGAACACATCCCACATGAGGAAAAACAATTTTTAACTAAAAATTAATATAACAAGTATATAGGGTAGTTCACGCGTGACGTCCGCGCTACTTCCGGGTCCCGCTTGTAGGCAAAAACAGGACTGTTCTCGTATTCTATCATTACAAAACGGGCAAATTAGAGCGTGCTTTTAGATAGTTTATTTTCGAAATGTAAACAATGCCTACGACTTGTTGTGCTCCCGGTTGCACACTGAGGCATTCCAAATCGTTGGATGTACGTTTCTTTCGTTTACCAAAGGACGAAGAAAGATGAAAGAAATGGATATTTTCAATGAAGAAGGACCCAGGCACACAATCCCAGTCGAAAGTGGGAGCCATCATACCCTGACAGATTTGCAGTCTACACTTCATCTCCGGTAAATACAACTTAATTTTGCACTGGTCATTGTTCTGCTTAAATAATTAAAAGCTGCAAGTGGCGTAGATCGGCCCTCGCAGCCAAGCGCCGCACTGGCCTATTGGCCACCGTGGGGGTTTGCGCACCGCCAGCCACCGCAGAAGCTGTCATGCATTTTCCCCACCCGTCCACCGGGCGATACACACGAACGCGTTGGGCAGCGCTCCCCCACGACTCACAAAAAAAATCTAGTGCAGATCAGTCGATGCAGCGAGGAGATACAGCCGTTGAATAATGATAATGCATTTAGCCACCGGGCCGGACTAAATCGTTCGGCCAGCATTTCACAGACTCGCTCAGATACCGTCCCTTCAGGCAGAAGCCTGAAGGGACGGTATCTGGATGGAATCTGGCAATCTGATACCATCAACCATCAACTTGCTCCTAAAACGATCTTGTGATATGTTATCTAAAGAAGAAAAATACGTCGAGAACTTGTCGTTTTCTCTGTTTGCGTCCGCCACTGTGCTCGCCTTCTGCCTTCCAGTCCGGCGCGCAGGCGCGAAAAACCCGGATGAAAACAATAGCAGTGAACTACCATATTAAAGCCTCACTTATTAAAGTTGATCAGACTGTGCAGGAACTTTAATAAGTAAAGCATGGCATTCTGGTTCTCTGGGGAATAAATATGACGAGACACATTTATTTCACAAAGATCTACTGGCCTAAACTTGTCCATGTCTTCGGTCAGGCAGATAGTGAAACAGTTTAAAACAACTGGAAGAGTGCAGGATGAGGCTGGATGAGTTTATCTCACTTGTCCAGTGATGAATGCCAGGAGCAAACCTTTTCTGTCTCCCCTGTTGGAGTCACCTGACCTGTTTAACTCGGACATGAACCACAGAACACACTCTACAGGGACCTGGAAATATTTCATCGTCAGATTTCAGAAAAACTTAGATTTTCAGAAAACCATTTCCACATTTCTGCGCTGAGACAACTTTGCTAACATTTACTTTGCTACGATGCAATAAGAACAGCGACCAGAGGGACTTTCATCTAAATAACGGTTGAAGTGTAACTCACCCCGATATAAAAGCATAACCTCGCCCCAAGACATGTTGGAAAATGGAACCGAAATGGGAGATGTCAAGAGACCCTAAGGGCACAGCTAACTCATCAGTCCTAAATGGCTTTAGACCAGTTGTCCTGACATCCCCTATCATAAAGGTTCTAGAGAGACTCCTGTGTAAACAGAAGGGAAGCTGTCAGGACTTCCTGCACTTTGCTTTTCGCCATGTGTGTCTAACCAGGTAGTCAGCAGCACAGGAGCACCACAGTGGACTGTACTCTCATCATTCCCTTTCACTTATTAAAACTCAGACCTCCAATACAAGACAGAGTCCTGTCATCTGCAGAAATACTCAGATGATTCTGTAGTTGTTGGACGCATCAGAGATGGACAGGAAGCTGAGTACAGGGAGAGGGTGGACCACTTTGTGGCATAGTATGGGACCACCTCACTCTGAATGTGAATAGAACTAAGGAGATGATTGCACTATTCAGGAGAAACAGGAAGAGGACCAACACAATTACCATAGTGGGAGAAGAGATTGAGGTGGTGGAGGAATATAAATACCTAAGTGTTCACCTGGACAACGAACTGGACTGGAGATCCAACTGTGAAGCTGTCTACAAGAAGGGACAGATCAGACTGGACTTCCAACGATTTTGGAAAATAATCAATTTTTTTTATCTTAATATTGCAATTTAATGCGATTTTGTAAACAAGGACTATTTAAAACAAGCCCGTTTGTGTTTGTATTAATCAGAACATTATTCAAGAGAACAGCCTTTAATTGATTTGGACATCAATCCTTGTTAAACATAAACTGTAAAGTGCAACCAATAAGCAAGTCTATGTATTAAACTGATTGACCAGAACTTAATGCTATGGTGAGATTCCTGAACGTTTCTGGTAAAAAAAAAAAAAAAAAAAAAAAGATATAAACTCTAAAACAAGTAATAAAATTAGATTATCTCACTGCTGCAGCTGACCTCCCTTCCATGTGGAGGCAAACCCACTTTAAACACATTACTGACACCTAAAGGTCTGATTCACTAATTGTTTCAAAGCCAAAAATTGCAGACCTCCGCAATTTGGAAATTGCAGTGTTTTAAAATACGATTATATTGCAAATACAATTAGTTGTGCAGCCCTACTGGCTGAGGAAGCTTAGGACCTTCAGGGTTTGCAACTAAATGCTGCAGGTCTTCTATGATGACTTTGCAAAGAAGGATTCTTCATAAAATGAAGAACATTATGGACAACCCCGAGCATCCTAAATCAGACTGTTGTTTAACAACAGAGTGTCTTCAGTCAGAGAATTCTCCAGATCAGCTGTAAGACAGACCGCCACAGGAGATCCTATCTGCCTGCAGACATCAGCGTCAACAACGATTTGTTGAACAACCCTGCATGATACAAATCACAGCAGCATTTAATTTCCCTTTGGAATTAATAAAGTATTTTTGAATTGAATGTGATGGACTCAGGAAGGTGGATGTTTGGTTCAGGAAGGAGAAATATATTTTGAATATGTTCAGTAAAGGCTGTGGAGCAATCTTGGGTTTTGATAGGTTTATTGTAATCTCCTAACCTTTAATCACCTGTGTGTCCCGAGCCCGTAACATAATTGGGGAACCCTCACACCCCCACCATGAACTGTTCTCCCTACTGCCTTCTGGGAAGAGGTTCCGCTTCAGGTCCTCCAGGTTCTGCAAAAGCTTTTCCCTGTTGCCATCAGACTGTTGAACTGCCGAAACTGCTGAAGCCACAAAATGGACTTTGTACCACATTGGCATATTGCACATTTCCACATATTTTAGACTTTAGACAGCTTTATTTGTCATTTTGTATGCACAAAGTGCTTACAGAACGAAATTTTGTTTGCATACAGCTTGAAAACTCACAGTAAATTGCACTAATTTTCAGGATAAAGATGCAGCAGCGATTTATGTAAACAATTGTAATTTAAACAATGTCAGAACAATGTAACAATGTAAACAATGCAGGGGAAATAGACAATATGCCATCAGACCGTTGAACTGCTGAAGCGACAAAATGGACACTGTTCTGTACGCACTCTGTGCATACAAAATGACAAATAAAGTTGTCTAAGTCTAAGTATAAAGAGAAAGACCAAACAGACAAAGTATAAGTTTCACAAGCTTTTGCAAAAGGGTAGAGAGCTGTTAGGAATCTAACAGCACACCGGGGTGTCTCTGCTCAACTCCAACGGTACTTCCTCTTGCAGGCTTTTTTATTTCATGCAAGCAGGATGCGACTACATTGACACAAGATACTGCGTTTGAGATAAGAGACAAATAACTCCTTATCTGGGCTTCCTTATCACAGTCTTCTAATCATAATCAATCAAACCAGATCTGGCTAGTACATGCGGCTCCTTTGTTGGTGCAGCAGACATGAGTTACTTCTTCTTTTTAAGGGTCAAGTGGGTACATTTTATTTCCATACAAACATGTTCATAAGCAGAGAGTAATAAGTACTGACATGGCACATGAACGCCATAGTGATGATACAGGAGCTGAAACAACATGGAGTCATTGATGCGGGCGATGGGAGCTCAACTGTAGGGTAAGTCGTTAAAATATCTACTGTTTGTTCCATTTCAACATAAACTTTATTTAATTTGAAGCCAAAATATCTGTTGCCTAATGTTGTATATTTGTATGGTCATATTCTCAGGGAATTTGCTATTGTTATGGACACTATCTCTGAACAAGTTCTCCTACTTCCTCAAGGGTATCTTCAGTTTGAGGAGGACAGAGCTGCATATTTACACTCTTCTTTCTTTGAGTCTGTTATGAACAAACTTAGTTTCTCTTCTAACCCCTCCACAACAAACAGGAATATAATATCTCTATTTCAGAAGGACATTGCTACTGTGCCTTATGTGACCCACTATTGGAGACAGTTTGTTTCTGATATCAAATGGACAACGTTATGTTGTTTCTCTACTAAATACTTCACTACAAACAAACTGCTCCGTTGTTGTTACCAGGCTAAAACACAGCCTGCATAAAGACAGAGACTGTTCTTCCTTCTCATAGTATGGACAATGAGACAACAGTCCACTTATTCTGGAAATGCCCCTTCACAGTGACTTTCTGGAAAAACATTGTCCCATATGCTTAGTAGCTTTTTTTTCCCTTTTTGTATGCAGATATCATTTTTGGTTTCCATAAATGTCTGATCCTCTAAAAAGAATCACTTTTTGTAATTATTACTAATTCTAAGTGTGGGGTTCCCCAAGGGTCCATCCTGGGTCCCCATCTATTCAATATGTATGCTCCCTCTAGCTCAGATAATAAAAAAACATCAGCTACCATAAGTATGCAGACACACAGCTCTACATCACCATGTCACCAGGTGACTATCAACCAGGTCAAGCTCTGAGTAAATGTTTAGAAGAAATCAATGCCTGGATGTGCCAAAAAAAATTAAATTGAATAAAAACAAAACTGAAGTAATAATTTTAGGACTAATAGAGGAGCGATCAAAAGTTAGCACACAGCTTCAGTCGCTTCAGCTAAAAACCACTGATCAGGCCCGAAATCTGGGAGTAGTGATGGACTCAGACCTGAACCTTCAAAAGCATCTAAAGACAATCACAAGGTCAGCTTTTTATAACCTGAGGAACATTTCCAGGATTAAAGGACTGATGTCTCAGCAGGATCTGGAAAAACTAATCCATGCGTTTATTTTTAGTAGAATTGATTACTGCAACGGTGTTTTCACAGGTCTGCCTAAAGAGTGGATCAGAACGCTGCAGCTGATCCAGAACGCTGCTGCCCGCGTCCTCACTAAGACTAAGAACATAGAGAACATGGACCCGGTTCTGAAGTCCTCACTAAGACTAAGAAAGTAGAGAACATGGACCCGGTTCTGAAGTCCTCACTAAGACTAAGAACGTAGAGAACATGGACCCGGTTCTGAAGTCCTCACTAAGACTAAGAACGTAGAGAACATGGACCCGGTTCTGAAGTCCTCACTAAGACTAAGAACGTAGAGAACATGGACCCGGTTCTGAAGTCCTTCCATGGCTCCCTGTATCTCAGAGAATAGACTTTAAAATCCTTCTGTTAGTCTATAAATCCCTGAATTAGCACCTAAATACATCACAGACTTGTTATCAGGGCATCAACCCTCCAGACCACTCAGGTCTTCTGGCTCCAGCCTGCTCTGCAGAACCAGAACCAGACATGGAGAAGCAGCATTTAGTTCCTATGCTCCACTGATCTGGAATAAACTCCCAGAAAACTGTAAAAGTTCTAAAAGCCTGAGTTCCTTTAAATCAAGATTAAAAAACACATTTGTTTAGGATTGCCTTTGACTGTTCTAAACTTTTCTGATGTGATCAACAATGTCAACCATATTTGTTGTATTAAAACACTGCTACACAATGTTTTAAGAACACAAACTTTGTGGTAGTCCTTCCATTGATAAGTCGTAAATGAAAATGAGGGCTGGTCACTTGCTCTTTGCTGCACCCACAAAGCAGCATGAATCTGCGTTCAGACCCACATTCCAGGCTGGATTTAACAGGCATCCACCATTCAGTAACTTATTTAGTCACTGCTCTGCTTTTAAACACCTCTCCTCCTGCAGATTCCTTCTTAGCAAAAAGGCATAAAGTGACTTGATCTCTGTTTCCCATCTTACTTCATTCAAATGTCCATGAAAAGCGATGTCTGCAATCAACCTGGATGTGGTTAAAACCAGATGCTGCTCCTAAACTATTTATCACGTCTGGCGGTTAAACCCTTCTGTGGGGCTCAGAGGGACAAATTATTCTGTTCATAAGCTTCCACTGCCGAGTAAAAGTTCATATTTAAAGGGGATCAGTGGCGGATAGAGGCGGGGGCGCGGGGGGCATGTGCACCCCCTTTAGGAGACCAAAATTAGTTTTTTTTTTTTAGAGAGGACGGGCATTAGGCGGAAGCTGTACTTGTTTTTTCTTTTTTAACCTTGGAGTGGCCATCGTTTTATTAGTACTATCTTTGATGTGTGAATCAAACAATGGGGTACCGCGCACGTGATGTCACCGTCTCAAGAGCAACGCCCCTTTTGCCGCTTAGGTAGGGCATACAGGAGAGAACGCACGGATAACCCAGCTATTACACGCACAACAGAACCAGCAATATGACCGACTTTACAGCCGTTAAACTTTCCCAAGACGATGTCCCAGGCGCACGGTTTACTGGTCGCACTGTCGAAGAACACACCAACCTTCAGCTCAAACGATGGCTTGAGGTTCGGGGGCTTAAAAAGACTGGAAAACTGGCCGAGATGATGAACGGTAAGCTTTGTTTTTTTTTCCTGCGCGGCGGTCATGGCAGCGTCGGCCGTTTTTTTTTTTTTGTTGTTGTTTGCAATCACCGTCCAGGAATGGGTATATGTTTAATGTTTGTCTTATTTGAAATGTTTTTGAGTAAGCTATCCTGGTAGCAGGCTATCATGTTAGCGCCTGCTACCATGATAGCCTATATGCTGTCATGGTAGCAGGCGCTACTTTATTAACATGTCGGCCACCAAAATACTCTTACCTTGACTTGATGTCGCTGGAATTGGGTCAGGATGTTCTTCGGTTGGGCCCTTTCCTCCAACAAAATGCTTGCTACATATGTACTTGAATTTGGTAACTTTTTCCGGGTTGAACTGTTGTGTAGGCCGACCGCCCCGGTGTTCCAAGCGTACACATTTCTCCTTGGCAGTCCTGAAGAAAACATCCTTCATATGCGGCCGATCAGCGTAACTCGAGTCGCTGTTGCACGTTCCATAGCAACAATGTTTAAAAACCATGGTCTTAGATTTGGAAAAAGCAGTCGTTTACCGAGTAAAACCTAGGCTAACGCACGTCTCTTTTACAGCAAAACAGCGGCGTGTTTCCGGAGTTTGCCCCACTGCGTACCACGTGATGTGACGTCATCGTGACGTTGTGTTTCTAAAAATAGCTTGCGCGCGGTACCCCATTCAACCAATCAAATCAACGACTGAAGACAACATGCTAGCCAATTACAGTCTTCAGAGAGAAGCCAGCGGCGCGGCTCGGCTGCGGTCACCTTCGGTGTCGGTAGAGCGGGATGGATATTCGGTCTGATTACCAAATAATTACAAGAAGAGACAAAGAAGCAAGCGAGAGCGAGCTGGAAGCAGTGCTATTAATTTCTGTTTGAAACGTTAACAATGAAGTCAACACTAGAGTAAAACCCAGCTCTCTCCTTGCAATTCTAAGGATAACAAATATCAAGTGCTACCCAAACATTTATATGATTCGTCACCTTCTGTCTACGAGTGCTTCTGTGGAACGTGCTAACTCTGGCCTTAAAGCAGTGAAAACTTTGCTGAGGTCAACAATGGGACAGGAAAGGTTTGTGGCTTTGCTACTTATGTATGTCCACAAGGACCAACAAAATCATAGACATATTTGTCCAGAAGCATCCCCGAAGGTTGACATTTGTAAACCCATTATTATCGTCATCATAAAGTTGAAGGTGTTGTAGAAGAGAACAATATTCTTTGTCAAGTCTTACTGATCTATTATAGGTTTGTGGCTTAACTTCACCATACATGTTCATTGGTTTAACTTACTTTAAAGTTTATTTTCTCTCAACATAGTTTATCTTGTTAAAATATATTCAAAACTCCTTAGACAGCTTTATTTGTCATTTTGTATGGACAGAGTGTGTACAGAACAAAATTTTGTTGGATTCAGCTTGTAAATTGCAGTAAAAAAAATTACAGTATAAGGTGCACCAGTGATTTAAAAGTAAACAATTTAAATGTAGACAATGCAGGAGAAGTCACAGTGTACAGGTGAGTATTTTTAAAACCATTTGTATGTGCAAAATTAATCCATACCAAACTGTTCTTAAGTCCTTGGGTCTTTTTAAGTCATTTTTTTTCTTAATATAGTTTATCTGGATGAAATAGATTGTTAAAATACATGTATATTAAAAAATCCTTTATCACTTGAACCATACCAAACTATTCTTAAGTCCTTGGGTCTTTTTATTTCATTTTACTAAATAAATATAATTTCTTGACATAAAGAAAATATTTGTTTGATTAATTATTGATAAGGATAATTTTTTCTTCAAACTATTTTTTTAACCTTGTTCATGCTGTAAAAAAAACCCAATAAAATTTGGCTTAAAAATCATTTTTCAATTACAATAATGTAATCATGCTAATTCCACTTATGTTCATCCATTAAAGTGATTATCAATTCAAAAACCCTTAGATGAATAATAAGGGTAGTGTGAAAGAGTAAAGATGACATTCTTTGGTCGTTTAATTCAATCAATGTCGCGTTGTCTTGACATGACCCTAAGGTGCGCACCCCCCTTTAAAAAATCCTGGATCCGCCCCTGGTGATTTATCCTGAACTAATACACAAATCACCTCAAACATGTGAGCGCGTGCAGCACCTTTTCTCTGAACACGTGACTCAGACTAAAGGCCACCATTGGAGGATGTTAGTTTCAGGTGTGAACGGAGCCTCAGAGACTGAAGTGTGGTTGGAAAGCTGAGAGCTCAGATTAGAAACTGATCAAACTGATTTATCAGACACTTTTTGTAGCTTCATACCGATTCTGGGGAGTTTTATCTGGGGTCTCCAGCAGCTTTCCAGCAGTCTGGCGTCTTCCTCGTAGCGGACGATGGTTTTCTCAACCTCTGAGAAGATTTCTTCAGCAGCAGCAGTTAGTCGCTCTCTGATAAACTCTCTCAGATGCTGAACTGAAGACATTGTTGCTGAAACTACGCAGATATTCAGCTGACACTCCACAACACAACCGTCTTCCTGCTGAGTCCACACAAAGTGCAGCAGGGCCGAGTACTTCCGGTGTCAGCCATAGACATCATATACGTAGACGCCCTGCCGGCCGCTGGGCCGACGTGCTTACAGGGCGGCCATCTTGGGTCAGACCACAGATCAGACATCTGCTGTCAAAATGAATAGGAGGCAGCTCAGATCTCATTATAATCATATGTTCACAATGCTCGTGAGCTTTCAGACAGATTACACATATTTATTCAGAACCAAAACTATTTAAATTGAAGTCAAACTGGATGAAAAATGTACATGCACTTACATATTTTGAAGTTATATATTAATCTAATATACACACAATTTATACACACATAAATCTTTCTCTCTTTCTTTCTATATATATATATATATATATATATATATATATATATATATATATACACTGTATGTATATACACAGACACCGATCTACAGACAACAGCACTGATCTACATAGGAGCAAAACTATATACAGACAAGTGAGAGCAGAGGTGCTCATAACAGCATTTAAAAATTATATATTACAAACCTCAATCTGGGGGGGGGAATCAACAAAAAACCTAACGCATCTAAGAATCAAATACATTACAAAATCATAGCAAAAACTGTATAATACCCCCCCCCACCACAAATCATGTCTATCCAGTAATTTAGGACCATTTTGTTTGTTTTTGGTGTTTAATGTACATTTCTCTACTTCCATCCCTGCTACCCATTAGTACATATTGTGTTTATGCCGGAAAAACTGTGACTGTAAAGCATGAGGATTATCTATCATAAAATCTTACTTATGGAAGGTAATTCCCCAGGATCTGGTTTCTAGTAGGCCTATCCTTTTATTTGCGCACCCATAAGCGGAGTAAAAGTCGGGCTTCCTGGGACGTAGCTCTGGAAGTTTGCTTACTTTCAATACAAAATCAAAATTATTTATTAAGTTGGACAATCATTTAATTCATAGACATAGACTTAGACAACTTTATTGTCATTTTGTATGCACAAAGTGCGTAGAGAACGAAATTTTGTATACAGCTTAAAAAAATCCCAGTAGATTGCACTAATTTTCAGGATAAAGATGCAGCAGCGATTTATGTAAACAATTGAAATGTAAAACAATGTAACAACGTAGACAATGCAGGGGGAATACATGTCTGTGATAGATATCTATACGTAGACGCCGCGTCGTCGGTTGAGAGGCGTGCCGACAGAGCGGCCATCTTAGGTCAGACCAAGCTGCGATCAGACAGAATACACGTCAATTCAGGAAAATGTACTTTATGTTTTCAGACACTCTGAATCCGGTGAATTCTTACCCGATTTCCAGATAAATTAGCTGACTAAAAACGTCACCCCTTTAGGGGCTACATGGGACCATTTGATTGAATTAAATTATTGTCTAACTTAATAAATAATAAACACAATATGTGCTAATGAGTAGCACGGATGAAAGCAGAGAAAAGTACATTAAACACCCTGAATTCTGAGAGATGTGACTGAGGATATATATATATATTATTTTGTATATATATATATATAGTTTATAAGAATATAAACAATAATATATATTGTTTTTGCTATGATTTTGTAATCTCTTTTGTAACTGATTTTTTCCCCTCTGCATTGCGGTTTGTATTATATAATTTTTAAATGCTCTCACTTGTCTGTAAATAGTTTTGCTCCTATGTAGATAAGTGCTGCTGTCATCACATACTCTTAAAAAGTGTGAGATGGTCACTGAGTATCTGTTTTTTGCAGTTGAAATATTCAACAAATATATTATATATATATATGTATATATATATATATATATAAATAAATAAATATATATATATATATATATATATATATAGAGAGAGAGAGAGAGAGATGTATAATTTGTGTTTATTATATTAATATATAATTGCAAAATATATAACTGTGAGTATATATATCATCCCGTTTGACTTCAGTTCACTGTACCTGTACCTGTGTAATGACAATAAAGTTGAATCTAATCTAATCAAAAACAACAGGACATTATAAAGGATATGAACAGACTATGTAAAACGGACTAATCTTTAGATGAACAAGCTGAATTAAATAGTCTTCAAATTTATACGCTCTAGAGCTCGCTCGCTTGAAGACGGTGAAACCAAGACTACCTATTTGTTTAGTCAAGAAAAACGTCCATCCATCCATTTTCTGACCCGCTTGATCCCTCATGGTAGCCTCGTGAGACCATCCTGATCTCGCGAGCTTTCAAGGTTTCACTTGCATATCATATGCGGATATGCGGAGCAAATCTATCTGGCGGAGTCAGGTAACCCTCATGGGGTCGCGGGGGTTGCTGGTGCTAATCTCCAGCGCTCACTGGGTGAGAGGCGGGGTACACCCTGGACAGGTCGCCAGTCTGTCGCAGGGTGTCAAGAAAAAGAAAGACAAACAAGAAAGGAAGTAAATAAGTTACTTATTGATAATTGTTATGGGAATATTATTCTGAAGTCACTATGGCCTGATGCCAACTCGGACTGAAGACACAAAGACACACAAGGCGCTGCACTTCAGTGTTACTAAGCAGGTAATGAATGTCTGAGATATGACTGTCTCTGTTGTTATGTCATGGTACAGCTTTGGGGTATTTAGGGGGAGCCGGGGAGGAAGAGCAGCAGAAACAGGACAGAAACAGGCAGACGCAGACAGCAGCGGGACCGTGGAACGCGATTATTTTCCATCTATGCAATCTCCCCTCTGTGCAAAAGTGCTGGAAATTATCACTCCAACCTTCCCTTATTCAATCTGACGTAGTGGCAGATTTTCTGTTGGGAGGAAAAGACCGTGAAAAGCCGGGGAGTCGACGATAGAGCACACACTTCTGTGTCACAATTAGACTTATAGTTTATGTGTTCCAGCGGGTTATTTTTCAGCTGTTTTTCCATATTTATCTACAGCTGTTTGTTAAAAAAAAAGTGTCTGTGAGACATTTGGGATAAAGCTTTGATTCAGAGATGCTGTGAGATAGCCTGGCCAAAGTGCCTAAAGAAGGCAGTTAGGCAAAATTAAACACCAACAGAATGAAACTACCCAATGCCAAAACTTAATGACATAAAACTGGAGTAGCTATCCCTTCCCCCTCTTCACTTGCTACCTTTCTGTGCCATTCCACCAACAGGAAGGCCTAATTCCAGGATGTAAAGCTCCTCCTACAACACATAAGGTACGATCACCAAAATAAAATACACAAGTTAAATGATAAACAAATACAAACAGAAACTGAATTGATTTAAACCAATATGTTATAGTAATTAATCAGTAGAAATGCAAAACAAACAAACCTGGGATAGGATACATTTGCAAACTATAGACGAAATACAATATGGCAAAATCAAACAGGAATATTACCAAAATATATAGAAAAAGACAAATGGTGTTCTCACCCACTTTCACACAGAGGCCTTTTTATAATTACTTAATCAAAAGAAAAACATCGTGAAATAAATATATCGGCATCCAGGCTGAAAATAGCAAGATGTTTTTGGTCCATAACGCCCAGTCATGGTCAGAACAACATACTGTCGGATTAGCATAAACTGCTCTAATACAGATGTGCAACAGATGCTACTAACGCACAACTGCACTGAAGAAAAAAAGTCTAACATCTAGAAAATATGCAAACAACAAAACGCAGACAAGATCACTTAATCATGTTATCATAGCACCAGAAAAAAATATCAATAACCTCCCAACAAGAGTTGTAAATCTAACTTAATATAAAATTCCCTTTCTCTACCAGAGTTTAGACCAATCTAACATTTTATCTTTCACACACGGCCATTAATCATCAGCACAACTCAACCCTGTTTGGAGCGTTTACAACATTGACCAATTCAATTTCATGGTGACGCTTGATTAACCAGAGATTATTATTTATTAACGATGTAAGGTCGGAATGATTCTACACATTTCTAGACAGTTTAACCAATAAAATGCAAAGAGATGGCATTTTACTAAAATGTGGAAGGTTTTAGTTTTCTGCCACACAATGAAAAGTATTTGGATATATTGCTCGATGTTTGAGGGCAACTTACAATTAATAAAAATACTTTATTAATCCCAAAGGGAAATTAAATGCTGGTATAATTCATATCATGCAGGGTTCCTCAACAAATTGCTGTAGATGCCGATGGCTGCAGGCAGAAAGGATCTCATGTAACGGGTTCTCTTACAGCTGGTCTAGAGAAGCCTTTGACTGAACATTTTTGATATTTATACTTGCAAGTCAGTGTGAAAGTGAACAACAATGACAACTTCTCACATTTTTGTTTCTTGTGAATATTCAAACTAGCACCTCAAATTAAACCTTTCCCACATGTCTGTCAGAAAAAGGTCTCCCACCTGTGTGGTTTTTTATGTGATGATGTAAACTTGCTAGTTGAGTGAAACCTTTTCCACATGTCTAACAAGAAAAATGCTTCTCCCCTGTGTGAGTTCTAATGTGATATTGTAAACTTTCTAGTCGAGCAAAACTTTTTCCGCATGTCTGACAAGAAAAATGCTTCTCCCCTGTGTGAGTTCTAATGTGACGATTTAAACCAAAAAGCTGAGAGAAACTTTTTCCACATGTCTGACAAGAAAAAGGCCTCTCACCTGTGTGGGTTTTCATGTGATTTTTTAAATGACTGTTACAAGTGAAACCTTTTCCACATGTCTGACAAGAAAAAAAGTCTTTCACCTGTGTGGATTCTCATGTGAAAATTTAAACTGGCTACTTGAGTGAAACCTTTTCCACATGTCTGACAAGAAAAATGCTTCTCCACTGTGTGAGTTCTAATGTGACGATTTAAATCAAAAAGCTGAGAGAAACTTTTTCCACATGTCTGACAAGGAAAGGGCTTCTCACCTGTGTGGGTTCTCATATGTGCTTTTAAATTACCCTTATAAGTGAAACCTTTTCCACATGTCTGACAGGGAAAAGGCCTTTCACCTGTATGAGTTTTGCTATGAAGGTTTAAATGATGCCGCCGAGTGAAGCTTTTTCCACATGTCTGGCAAGTAAAGGGTCTCTCTCCAGTGTGGATTCTGTAATGCTTTTTTAAGTCAGACTTCGCTTTCCAGGACTTTCCACAAACATCACATTTTAAAGACATTTTCTTAGTGTCAGTGAAAGACTGACTCTCTGACCCAGTGGAGCTGCTTCCTTCCTGATCTTTGGTCTGAACTACAGGAGAGATATGAAAGGAAAGCTGCTCAGTTCTTGGTTCTCCTTCATGTTCCTGAAGGGTAAAGGTCTCCATTAGAGCAACAGACTGCTTCTGGACAAGCTGCTCTCCCTCCTGACTGCTGCAGACATCCTCCTGCTCCTGTTTAATTGCTAAATGTTCTGGATCCAACTGTTCATGTCTAAGCTTTGAAAAATCAGGTTCCTCCTTTTCTTCTTCAGTCATTGGAAGTTCTGGGTCCTCTTGGTGTTCAATTAGTGGTTCTGGTTGATGTTTTTCCTCTTCAACTAATGAAGACTCAGGCTCCACATTTTCTACTTTAATCAGGAAAAGTTCTGGTTCCTCCTTTTCCTCTTTAATAAGTGGAGGTTCTGCTTCCTCCTGGTCATGACTGGACCTTCTCCTCTGGTTGCAGAGCTGTTGAATGGCAGAAGCTTCCTCCTCCATGGAGACATGTGGCTTCTGGAGGTCTGTGGGGACAAAGAAAGAGATCATTAATATAATTCAACTGATGACTGTCTCATGCATCAGCCTGCTTGTTTCTGGAGATCCTGGACTGAAGGCGTCACACGGTTCATCTAGAAGTAGTTTGTTGTGTTTCGTTTAAACACAGATGAAGTTATCAAGGTAAAGTGTCCTCCACACTGATTGGCAGCCCTGGTAAAGATAACCAAAAGTTTAAAAATTCTATTCCAACAGCAAAAGACTAAACATAAAATTAACCATTAAACTTTATTGTGAGGACATTTATTCAGCGAGGAACACATCCCACATGAAGAAAAACAATTAACTAAATCTCTACAGTCAGTTATTGACACCACAAACTGTTAATATAAAAAATAATATGACTGAAGTATTTTAAAGCCTCACTTATTAAAGTTGATCAGACTGTTTAGGAACTATAATTAGTAGAGCATGGCATTCTGGTTCTCTGGGGAATAAATATGATGAGACACATTTATTTCCCCAAGCCACTCTTATATGGAGGACCAGCTCTACCCGATTTAAAAATAAATACAGAAATAAATAAATGCTCAATAAATAAATAAGCATACAATTAATTGCCACCAAAAATACAATAAACAAAAAAATTTAGGTAGAAATTTAATTATACAGTAATACATAAATGTATATATCTCTTTTAATTAGCTTCTTAATTTATACGCCTTTGTAATAATGACCTTATTTATTTATTGTCCGTTATAATCTTCAACTTTATAAATTACAAATTTTTTAAGTATTTATTTATGTGCATGTCATAATATTTTTGTCTGTTTTATTCTTCTTTTTTTATTTTTGTACCCTATTTATTTCTTCAATGCTTTTTATTTCTGTCTGTCGTTTTTACATTTCTTTCTGTTTTTTCATTTTTGTCTTTTGTTTTTTTACATTTCTTTCTGTTTTTACATTTCTGTCTGTCGTTTTTACATTTCTGTCTGTTTTTTACATTTCTGTCTGTTTTTTACATTTCTGCCTGTCCTTTTTACATTTCTGTATGCATTTCTGCCTCATTTTGCAAATGAGGAGGGGCTGTGTCTTAAGGGCTCAACTTCTTCCCATTGGTTGGTTAGCATTTTACTGCATCGGTCAAATCTACATGGCTTTCCCCCGCACTAAAGCATTGTTTAGTAATGTCAAACTCAGCAGGCAGAGGTTCAGTGTCCGACCTCTTAAGGGAAGCTGCCAATAGACTGGAAGAATTAGAACGCTGTACATTTGGGATTTGAATGTTTGTCTGTGGTTTCAGATTCGGCTTTCCAGATCAATAACTCATCTGCGGATGATTTATTCTACAAAACAGACACCTCTCCGCAACCACAATAAGGCAGACAGTGAGCTACAACCAGAATACAATCATAGAGAAATATTCAACAGCGTCACCAAGGAGAGGTTGATTACTATCTAAATTAATTTCATGTTTGTCTCATCTCATGTCTCTAATACCACATTTAGTTGATTTGAAAATAATCCTTTTTTTTTTTTTATTCCCAAAGCCTAAATGCCAAAAATATTCATTAAATTTCCTTTTGCTAGGTGTAGGATACAAAAGAAATCCATTAAACATAACTGTTTGCTCTGTTTGCGCTGCATCTCTATCTGGCATTACCAATGCTGCCAAACTTTTAGTTTTCCTTTGCTCAACGTAAATGCATTTTTGCACCATTATTTTGCACACAAAAAATGGTTTGAACATTCTCCTGCACACTGTGATTGCACACTGTTTTTCTCCTGCACTGTTTATATGTTTACATTTTGATCACTGCTGCACTTTATATTGTAATGTTACCTTATTCCACCCGGAATGTGACTATACTCCATAAACTGTATGCAACGAAATTTCGTTCTGTATGCACTCTGTACGTACAAAATGACAATAAAGTTGTCTAAGTCATAAATCAAATAGGATGAACTAGAATCTGAACATATAACTGATCTTAATGGCTTAACTTCTTCAAATTAATTAAATAGCTAATAATATTGCCATCATTTTTCCTGTACTGAAAGTCCATCACTTATTATTTTCCTAATTTTAACATTGAATTCTGGTACTATAAAAGCTACTCCTACTTAACTGATCAAACTGATTTATCAGACACTTTTTGTAGCTTCATACCGATTCTGGTGGTCTTTATCTGGGGTCTCCAGCAGCTTTCCAGCCGTCTGGCGTCTTCCTCGTAGCGGACGATGGTTTTCTCAACCTCTGAGAAGATTTCTTCAGCAGCAGCAGTTAGTCGCTCTCTGATAAACTCTCTCAGATGCTGAACTGAAGACATTGTTGCTGAAACTACGCAGAGATTCAGCTGAGAAACGAAAACACAACCGTCTTCTAGCTGAGTCCACGTGAAGTGCAGAAGGGCCGAGTACTTCCGGTGTCAGTTAGTAGATGCACTTCCGGGGTCAGCTTGTAGCACCTGCAGTTGCACACTGCTGCCACAAGGCGTCACGTGTTTTTTTTTTTTTTTTTTTTTATAAATTAACTGACTACTGTGGCATTTCAATTTCCTTTTAATTTGACAGGATGAAAACGATTCTCTCCTCTTTATGGAAGTTCAATAACAGCTGTAGCCTTGCAGCAAGAAGTTTCTGGGTTCAAATCCAACCCTGGGTCTCTGCATGGAGTTTACTTGTTCTCCATGTACATGCGTGGGTTCTCTGTGGGTGTTCCAGCTTCCTCCCACAGTCCAAAAACATGACTGTTAGGTTAACTGGCTTCTCTACATTATCCTTAAGTGTGAGTGTGAATGGTTGTTTGTCCTGTTTGTCTCTGTGTTGCCCTACGACAGACTGGCAACCTGTTCAGGGTTTACCCCGCCTCTCACCCATTGACAGCTGGAGATAGGCACAAGCAACCCCTGTTACCCCTTGAGGGATTAAGCAGGTCAGAAAATGGATGGATGGGTTCAAATTCAAAATTAAAGATATTGCCATTCTTAGGAGTAGATATATCAATAAAATGAAAAAGCAAAAACAACAGGGGACAGGAGCAGCTTGGCCGGCCCAGAGAAGTTATCCGGCCTCTGGTACTCCTCTGGTACTCCTAACGGATTCAAGGGACGAGGAGGGGTTCCTGGTCTCGGAACGTCTGGGTTCCGGGTTTTGGAAGACAATACTGTGACATAGTTAAAATGCTCTAACCTGACATCAGTAGCATGGTCTCTCTAAACCCAGGATTAACTCCTGGTTTTGAGATATCATGCGGAATCAGACAGGGTTGTCCCATTTCCCTGAAGATTTAATATTAACAACACAACTGCTAGCTTTATTAATTAAAAACTCCAATGACAAACAAGGTATCACAATTTTCGATAGAGAATTTAGAATAAGCCAATTTGCAGATGATAGTTGCATCCTTTTAAAAGATAAATCAATGATAGATAAAACTGTCAGTACTATTTCTATTTTCTCTGAAGCGTCTGGTTTATCCCTTAATATTGAAAAATGAAAACTACTTCCTATTCATACATGTTCTGACCCCTCTATTGCCTCAATTAAAGTTGTAACTGAATTAAAATACCTAGGGCTGACAATATCAAAAAACTAGATGATAGTTCTAATTATATTTTGGATATGAAAAAATGTCTTGGTCACTGGTTAACCAGACACCTTACTATATTTGGCAGAACTACTGTATCCAAAACTGAAGGTATCTACAAACTTATTTATCCCTGCTAGTCCTTGTATATATACTCTAAGCATAAATAAAGCAAACATAATAATCTTCCAATTTCAATAGACGAATAAAACGCATTACATCAAAAAGTCTCAGTAGGTTAAAGAATATGATAAAGGTGGTATTAAAGCTCCAGATATTGAATCAATGGTTGGAACCTTCAGGATTAAATGGATAAAATCTTATATGTCGCACCCAAACTCTGTGGTATTACATTCCAACATCCATGTTTAATAAATTAGGAGGTTTAGACTTTATTCTAAAATTCGGTTTTGAGCTAAACGGAATTACAATTAAGCTGCCCAACTTCCACAAGCAGATTTAGCATTATTGGAAAATGATATTCACCCACAGCGTTTCTCTCCATAATAATACAACGTTAAAACACTTAATCGTAAATCTGTCTTCAAAAATTAATGATTCAACAAAGACATTATTTTTGTCACAGATTTAATGGATGATAACAGCTGTATTTTAAATTATTCAGATTGTATTAACATGTGATTTAATTTGTTATTTAAGAGACTATAACAAACTGTGTAAATCGATTCCAACGCCTTTAATTAACTTGATCAAACATGTTAGGTTAATAACTCCCCACCAATACTGCCCACTTTGTTGATTACACAATGCAAACTGTTTGACAAAACATCTAATAATAAATTAATTGTTTTTTCGAAAGCAATAAAATTTTATGATTATAATAGCTCCATTTGGAAGGGAGATATTCCTGTTAGTTCAGATACAGACAATAAAGAAATCTCTAAATTTGTTAAATGGCCTATTCTACCTAAAGTCAAACAAACACACTTTAAAGTCATAATTGTTTTTTCTTGTGGCCAAATTTTTAAAAAAAATATTTAGATTTGAGGTGGATCAACGTTCCTTTTGTAATGATAACAGAGAAACTCTGGAACATCTGTTTCACCAATGTCCTATTACACATCGCTTCTGGAATGAGATGAAAGATTGGATTCCTCTGAAAATTAATGATGGGCCCCATTTACACTATATGGTGTCATTTTTTCATGTGGACCATCTTCCCTTGCCTGTTTCGGACACTATTAACATCATCCTGCTGTTGGGTAAATATCATATCCACTGTGTTTAATGGAGATATGCTAAACCCTCCTTTGGTTTATCAATGACTTTAAAAACTTTTTTTTATCTCTTGAAAAGCTAAAAATAAAAACAGATATGCCACAAAATTGAGTTATAACTTCTCCCAACCTCTGCTATTCTAATTGTATCCACCCTTTTGTTGTTCATATTTCTATGGCTCCTTCTATGTTTTATTTAAATGTTTGTCTTGACATAAATCCCCTGCTAAATGTCATACTTTGTACTTATCAATTGTAATTATTCTTCATCTGTTCATGTATATTTTTGCCATCCTCTCCGAGTCTTTTTTCATGTGGATGTTAATTGCTTAAAGGTGATGCTAATATTTCACATTTATGGACTGCATTTATCAGGTTGGTAGAAATTAACTAAAAGTCTAACCTTGAGCATTGGCCATTACTGGCTGAATTAGACCATGTGTATTGTTTGGTATTAGGCTGTTTCATGCTCCAATAATCCATCAGATCTGTTTTCATGGTGAATTTGCTTATGATTTCTTCATCCACAGGTCCGGAACCAAATTAAAATCACCCCCAGAAATAACTTTGTCAGTAGTATAGGTCACTTTCCATTCTTCCACCATCTTTCTCCAAGAAGCATAAAGTTGTTTGTTTTGTAACTTTCCGTTGTATCCATATACACAGATCAAAATACAATTTACATCATTAAATTCAATCACCATCATTATCCAGTGACCATTGATGTCACTTATGTGGTTAATCACATTTCCAGAAAACCTGTTGAACAAAATT
The DNA here is from genome assembly GCF_011125445.2 of Fundulus heteroclitus. Lineage (NCBI taxonomy): Eukaryota > Metazoa > Chordata > Actinopteri > Cyprinodontiformes > Fundulidae > Fundulus > Fundulus heteroclitus. The sequence goes on along the minus strand of NW_023397066.1, from coordinate 1,469,440 downwards.
ATCACTCCAGCTGAGTGTGAAGTGCCATGGCTGAAAAAAATGCTGTCTCCCCATTGTTGTTTCCAGAATCTCATGTCTGCCTCCACTGAGTGAGTTTCTTGCAGGAAAGTAATATTGTTGTGTTGCTCCTTACAAAAAAGAAAAGTTGCCTTACATTTCACATTGTTTTTCAGCCCCCTTGTATTTCAAAGAAAAAAAAGATAATATTTACGAAGTACCAAGTGTGCGCTGAAAGGTTTTGCATGGGAATGAGTAGCTGATATCCCAAACAGCACTTAATAATAACATCTGCAACAACCCTTCAGGTAATCAAACCTTTAGCTAACAAGGTAAATTCACAGTACCTGTTATAGACCAATATAACTAAAGAATGTTGGTCAGTTAGGGTCCACACAATAATTGTCAATCAGAGCATAGCCCTCCTTCAGTAATGCTCTCTTCCCCTTTTTCCTGGCATCCTGGACCAGAGGCCAGAGGACACAGCTTGGAACCAGCATCCCAATCTTCTTTGGAAAAGTCTTCTTTGAAGCGGATATGCATCTCACTACACATCCGCGCGTCCTTCCACTTTTTCCACACTTCATCTCTGACGGTTCTCATCCCGAACTGGATGATAATCGCCCTCGGCGTGTTGTTGGAAGTATTAGGGAGAGCCTGAAGGCGAAGAGGGACAGAGACAGACGGTCGGTCGAACCGAGGGCTGTGATTACTTTCCATCTGTGTGATCTCTGCTCTGTTTCTCAATAAAAGTGCTGGAACTTCATCGATCCACTGTTTCCTCGTTCAATAAGTCTGGGACGTCAGTTATTGTTTAGAGTTCAAATCACATATACATAATATACTGATTACTTTCAGGATGGAACCATGATTTTATCCAGTATAACAAAAAGCTTGAAAGTGAAGCAATCCTTCCTTCTTCTACAGCTTTAAAGATAGACCAGAAATGGTCATGCTTTTTTTTCTAAATCCTTAAGGAGGAGACCTTAATGTTTGTAAAGTTGACAATTATTTTTCACACATACTTTCGGTTTTGACTTGAAACACACAAGATGCCATTTATCTCTCAAATATTTTTGACTTTCTCAGAAAAATGCTTCGCTGCACAGACAGGCTTAGCAAATGTGACCAGATTCCAATTTATGAGGTAAAAAACACATTTGATATAGTTTTGACACATTTGGCTGAGTTGTGCCAAAATCTAAGGTGGGTCTGGTACACTGCCCACTAAAAACTTTGTGAAAAAAATATGCTTCAGCTGATTTAGTACAGATTTTATTTTGCAGTCTAGATGTTGATCTCTAAAGTCTGAGGTGTCTCCTATATTTTCAAAGGGGCTTTCATGGTGTGTTGCAATGTTTATTTTGAAAAAAGTTTAAATGTGGTATAAAATTTAGATTTTTTTCTTTGTTAATCACCTATAAAAAAGACATAGTGACATTTGTCATCGCAGTTCAAGTGGTGAAATATTCTTTAATGCCTTACCTTCTCACAGATACCAAAAGTTTGCATTTACACGTTATTGCTGCAGAGCTATATGTAAGTTTTATCAGGTTTGTAATTTCAGGTGGATAAAGTTCCTGAAATCCTCTGAGCTTTTAACACAATGTGTGGAGAATAATTATATTTTTATCTTTGAGACTTCATTCTCTGTGTGCAGAAACATATCAATGTAATGCTTTGAATTATTCAGTTTTTGGAAGAGCTTCACTTCTTTCAGAGTATTTCCAGCCACTTCTGTTTCTTCACACGTTTTACCTGAGATGTTTAACTTTAGGGTAGATCTACAGTCACCTTAACAGAAGGTGCTGCTCGCCTTTAGCCACACCCTGGCCCCTTCCATCCATTTCCTCCAGAAACTGGATTCTTCCTCCCACCTCGTACTCAGAGGTTTTTGTATCAGTGAGTTACACTGTGGTAGGATCGGACGATTCCAGCAAGTTTCTCATCTTTGGGACTGGAACAAAACTCTATGTAACAGGTAAGAAAGAGATTTTATTGCTAATCTGCTGTTTAAGATGCAGAAATGATTGCAGTTATGATTTGAGAGCTGTAAATATTTACTAATTGACCAGAAATGTTTTGCGGTCTGCGGTCTAAAACAACAGAAAACTTTGAAAAAGCAAAGTTTAACATCCAGAAGATGTTTCTTTTATGAAAATCCAGAACCCAGAAAGCAGGAAGCAGAAATTCTGAGATCGGTTCTCCGGCTGACTTTTTAGTAAAAGTGCCGTTTAATCCCAGGTTGTTTTTCAGATACAAGGAGTCATCTAGTTATTATCTGGAGATATTGGCGATTACAGTGAGGATGATATTTTATGCTCCTTTCTGTTTTTTAGCGTCTTCTTTCCTTCACAGTAAAACTGGATTTAAAGACATTTATGAAGAAACATGCCCCTGATTCTGACTGTATCTTATTATCTGAACCAGGGGTCTGATAATAACTCTTAATAACATCAACTTTGACTGAAAAACAACCAAAGTTTTTACATTTAGATTTACTAATAAATGCAGTTTTAGCAGAATTTTTGTTATTGAGTAAATGCATTATATTTCCACAACAGAAAAAAAATACCAGAAATGTGTTTATCTTATTTTTCATCTAATTAGATTAGAAATTATCCTCATTTTGGCAAAAGTCATATGTGTTTCATTATTTTAAAGCAGAGAAATAAATAAAACGTTCATTCTTAAAAAATGGCAACATATTTTCTATCGTAGATATTTATGAAACAAAGTTCTCACTTCACAAAAGGTCATGTAACATTAAAAAAAAATAAATAAATAAAAACATGTCGCTTTGGATTCAAAGGATTTGTGCTAAAAAACAATCTAATTTATATGTACATTTTGTATCCGTAAACAATTCTTCTTTAAGTTTAGGATTAATTTTTAATTTAAATAAAAGCTCAGCACACATGTACATGTTGGTTAAAATCAGTAGTGTCCATGTTTAATAAATAGTTTGGGTCATGCAGCGTGCCAATAAAAATATTAACTTTATTCTTGTAAAATAAAGCAGAAAATAAACACAGAAATAAATTTTTCCTGTAAATAACTGAATTTCTAAACAGCTGTCCTGTTCATCATTAATTTCTTCAGGGTGTCATGATTTAACATTCTACAAAGTCAAACAATTTAAATAAATTCTGTATAAACCTCACTATATTTTAGGAAGATTTTTCAAAGATTTGTTTTGTAAAGTTATATGAAATAAAAAACAACATCTGTATAGTTTGATATTTTATTCCTGTAAATGTTCCATATTGTATTATTATTAAAAAAGGATTTACATGTTTAATAAAACAGTTTATGTTTGGGAGGTAAGATGTAAATTTACATCTATGTTGTAGCACCTTAAATAAGTTCATTTTAACGTTTGACATCTTCAACCTATAAAGGACTTTGGCAGATGACTTTGGGTCATTTAACAATTACAACTAAAATCAGTACTTTATTATTATTATTACTATTATTGCAATATATTCTCTAAAGAAAACGAGCTTCAAACGTCATGTTGCTGGTTTGGGGCGTCATATCAAGCCTTTATTTCAGGAACTTTTGTAAAAAGGATTTTAATGAATTTGAAGGCATAGATTCTCTTTCGGTTTTTTCTACCTTCTCAAACTGCAGAGTTCTGCGTTTCTTCAACATTTGCTGTAGATGTAGAGAGATGATTACAGGTTGTCAGTTTTGATTCAAACGGCTCCTGGGGGCCCCGTTTTACCGCCGGAGGCCTCTCCTGCTCTCAGACACCTGCAGCCACATTACCTCTGGGCTCTGAGAGGCTTCTATGGCTGAGCTACTTGGAAGTGAAGCAATCATTGGTTCTTGTTTCTTTTCCAGCATTGTCTGAATTGCTACTCTAGATTTTATAGCGATGATTTTTGTTATTCAGTGTTTGTGTTAAAGTTGAAGGAACAATAAGCTCTTTTATGTTTTTCCCATTTAAAGAAATGACCAGAACTGCTAAATGTCATGGAAATCCGGTTTATTTGCTGTGTTTCAATGTGTTTCTATTTTAGGTGATGTAGTGAAGGCCCCGACGGTGAGCTTGTACTCGGTGGCGTCCAAACCCAGGCCGCAGGAGAAGCAGCCTCTGCTGTGTGTCGCCTCAGACATGTACCCCCCTGAGACGCAGCTTTCCTGGAGGAAAAGGAGGCAGGGCGGTTCTGAGGAGGAGGTTCCTGCTGAGGAAGAGCAGCTGGAGCTCAGGGAGGGAGGACGCACCTCCTCCATCATGATGGTGGATCAGGATCCTCATGATGCTTATGAGTACAGCTGCTCCGTCAAGCACGAAGCGCGACTTCAGACCCCAGAGACGAAGATCGGTAATGAGCGGTCAGGTCATGATCCAGGTCGGTGTGTCGGAGAGCAGATCCCTGATATGTTTCTTTCTGCTTCCCAGTGGTTTCTGCGCTGCCTAAGCCTCCGCCTCCTGCTCCCCACTGGTTCAGAGAGAGGCTGCTCTGCCTCTTCTACTCGGTGCTGATAGCCAAGAGTCTGCTCTGCTTCTGCGGCCTCTCCCTGCTCAGCGTCTGTGGAGGCCAGGGAGCTTGAGGAAGGATCCTCCAGCAGCTCAAACCACTGAATGTAAAAACTGCATCCTCAACATAATCCAGCTTCTGAGGTCAAAACAACAAAAATCCTTTTTCTGGTTTCAAAGCACATCTCTGGACACGTTTCTGCTTTTTTTATTGAATGTCTGATTAGATTGTTTTTATCTGATTTAACAGTTAATCCTTTTATCATTTTATTCTCTCTCCAGTTTCTGAATGTTTTCCTTTTATCTGAGCCGCGCTGGACTGAAGTTTGAGTTTTACAGGAAGAAAAATAACGCGAGCCTCACTTATTAAAACCCTTTAAATCAGATTATCTTCTCTTTATGTTAGATTGAATGTAAGGTAATTATCTGTATTTTTTTTTGCAATTCTTTAAATAAACAAGCCCTAATTAATAAAGCTGGCATTCCATTCATTCTGAAACTCTGAGCCTAGTTTATTTTATTTTCAGTTTAGTTCACTGCAAGTTTAAAATTTTGCATATCCAATTTAATAATTAAAAAAAACTTTTTATTTAGTTTTAGAAGTTAGATATAGTAATACTTTATTAGATGCATTTAATAATTTATATTTAAATAATTGTAATCATTGAATTCAATTAAATATTATTTATTTAGCACCAATTAACAACATGTCATCTAAAAGCACTTTACAAAGTAAAACTCAATCAATTCATATAGACAAAAATGTATATAAAAATTGTTTGTCTGACTAGATTTATGACAGAATCTAGTCAGATATAAAATATAAATTAACCACTCAGATTTGTCCCATCTTTTTAATACAACAATGTTATGTACTTTTAATTATTATTACTTAAAGATAATTTCATTATTTTTTATTTAAAACAGAAGAATCAAACGGAAATACTTTCCAACCCTTTATTAATTAACGAGCAGCTTTAATGACACAAAATATTTTCTGACAAAACAAGTAAAATTCTGCAAAATATTAATGCTTTCAGTTTGGGACGACATTAAGAGGACGACAGGCGGACAAAAAGCAAAATAAAAAGACTTTTGAGAGAAAGACTGCAGCTGAGCAGGAAGAATCTGGACTGTTGGTTTCACAGCAGTTGGGTCAGTTAGTGAAGCTTTGGCTTAAAGAAGATTTAGTTTAATATGAGCTGGGGGCTGATTATTATTGGGCGGTACTAAGACCCATTCTGCTTCGGTGGAGTTCTCAGAAAACAGAACCAAATCTGGCTTCAGATCAGCAGCACCCTTCCTGCAGCTGTGTGGGTTTGTTCTCTGCAGCCTTCACACCGTTGGCTGTGGCTTTTCTCTTTAATAACACAATGACAGTTACAAGCATCGGCTGAGCTGAGAGACTCAGTCCAGGAAGCACCTGTGTTCTTCATCTATGAGAGAAACAGCTCAGACCCTGAACTCAGAGCTGGCCAAGCACCTCTGACTCAATTAAAGGCAAAAACAGTGACCTCTCTGAGGAACAGACAACCAGTTATGACCAATAGGTGAAAAACTGGGAGTTAATGAAGAGTGACAGGAGCAGCATTAGAGCAATGATGGTGTGAAATTTTAATTATACCAACGTTTTCTGCAAACCTTCTTCTGAACACCATCAGACTCTTCAGCTTCAATAAGAAGCAAAGCAGCCGACTGCACTTCTGTTCTCACTGATCAGAGCGACACAAACCACACTGAGACAGACCCACAAACCGCCGGCACAAACAAGTTACGTTGTTCTGTTCCTCTGAAGACCACAGCAGAACAGGACGGCCATGTTGGTTCAGCTCCAGTCTCCATGTTTCAGTTGCTGATGGCTGAAGAAAAACCTGCAGATGCATTTCAGGAGCCCTCTGGAGCATCGTGTGAAGCAAGTTTGCCAGGAAGGGTCTCCCTTTTCTAAGCCATATACTCTTAACCCTGGGATGCTCAGTGTGTCAAACATAGGTTTGGTATTATTGTTTTAATTACATTAGAGTATATCTAAAGTTTATGCCACAATGTAGGGATTTATTAATTGGAGGTGTAGTTTCTTATATATTATAGTAACTTGTAGAGCCCCTCTCCACAACCTTTATAATTCTAACCTTTTAATTATCTTGATTAATAAGCAGCAGAAATTCCACAAACAGAAACATTGGTGTGCTGTCAAACTACTTTTTCCCAAAGTGAGAGTTTCATTTGCAATGAGCAGAATGTAACTTAGACATTTGGCTAAATTCTCTTTTTATTTTAAACTTATCATCAGGAACAACAGCGATAAAGGAGGAGCCACAAACAGTTTGCAGTAGGTTTAGACAGTATGAGCTACTAATATTTATTAGATAGTTTAAATATAACAGAAAAGTCTGACTCGGAGCTTTGACAATGAAGTCCATTTGTAAACCTGAGAGCTCAGATTGTAAAAATGAAAGCTTGGTTTATAAACTGAGGAAATAAATGACTTGGGTTGGTGTTTTGCCAAATTCTGTGACCATCAGATAGTGCAACTCCAGGGGTGATGAAACAGAGGTTCCCATATTCTAACTGGAAAATTAAGAGTTTTTTTTTAAACTCAAGCAGAATTACTGCCTCAAGGAGACCTTCTGCTTTGTGCATTTTTTAACCTGAAATCAAAAGATATATTTTTGTCCACATGATCCTTAAAGTTCCAGGATGGTCACTTTTTTTTTGGATAATATTAATGTGGCAGTCTGTGATTTCGTTCAACGTGTTTCCTCTTTTTACATGGGTGAGAAACATTTTTAAGTAGCTAAAGATTAAAAAAAACTCACAAAACTGAAGTTTGGTGCAAGTACAAATATTCTATCTTACATTTAATTTGACATTTTCAGACGAAAGCCATCAAATCATTTAAATGACTCCATTTCAGGCCAGAAGCTTGACAGCCCCGTCTGAGGTCACAATATATTCTGGTCCCAGAACTTAGAGGTGCATCAGGCCAGAGTCACCTGCTCAGATGTCTTTCTCCAGCATTTGTGCTTCTGCACAGAGTTTCATTTAAAATTTAAAATCATTCAGGGCTGAGAAGGTCTAATTTAACCCTTAGTAAGCGGGTCAGAAAATGGATGGATGGATATCCAGTGCCCTGTCCAGAAGCACTGTCCATGGTGCTGAGCGGTCAGCTTGACATCATTGTGAGTTAGAAACTAATTTTGCAGTTGCCTCACCAGGATAGCCTCAAGTGATCAAGACTGTGTTGAACATGTCCTTTAACAGTTAAGTATATCATTACACAACATTTTGTGTACAATGAGATTTAGGTTTTATTTCAATATTTAATCAACTGTCATCCTTGATACTCAATCATCCTGGACCATAGAAACTACATTGAAAATGTAAACTTGATACATTTTCTATAGTAAAAGTTATTTTCAGAGTTTCATTCCTCAGAGGTTTCCTACTATCATCATATGTATCTCATTCTATGTTAGGATGCTATTCATGGACTTTTACAGCCTTCAACACCGTGGTCTCAGAGTTCCTGGTTCTGAAGCTCCACAGCCTGCTCTGGATCAGTGACTTCCTCACCAACAGCCCTCTGGTGGTGAGGATAGGCAAACCCCCTTCCCCCTCTATCTCCAACAATGATGAGACCCCCAACAGAGAGAAGGTCCACAATCTGACACAGAGGCGCTCCAGGAAAAACCTGATCTTGAACACCAGCAACACCAAGGAGGTAATGATAGACTACAGGAGGTCCAGGAGCACTGAACACACTTCTCTCTGCATACAGGGTGAGGTGGTGGAGCGTGTGGACAGCATCAGGTTCCTAGGCATTAACATCTCCTCCAACCACTCCTGGACTGCAAACACCTCCTACCTGGTGAAGAAGGCCCAACAATGGCTCTTCTTCCTCAGGAAACTGAAACGGACTGGACTTTCCACTAAGCTGTTAATAAACTTTTACAGAGCTACAGTAGAAAGCAATTTGTGTCTCAGTGTGACAGTTTGGTATGGAATGTGCATGGCACAGGAGAGGAAGGACCTAACACTGGTGTTGAGGACAGCACGGGGGATTGTGGGATGCTGTCTGCAAAAAAGGGCCTGAGGCATTGCAAGTCCCACCCACCCGGCCAACACACTGTTGGAGCCAGTTTCATCAGATACATGCTTCAGAAGCATTAAATAAAAAATTAACAGACTCAAAAACAGCGTTGTTCGAAAAGCTGTGAGGGCTATCGCCCCCTGCTGAGAGGTTTGTGGTCTGTTACGTGTTACAAACACACAACTGGTAATCTTATTAGCATACTCTATTTCTTAGGGAATGTCTGGCTGGACATTCATCCATGCAGATTGCACAGTTCTGTAAAAGGAAGGTTTAAAATTTGTGCACAGCATTTGCTCCAGTGCATCATCGAGGGAGTGTTGGGTGATTCATTCATGCAATAACAGTAATTTATAATGTTCATAAAGGGACTAATATCAGACTTTTTGGACCCTAAAGACTATTTGAACACTTTAAGCTTTTCATGAAGCATGCTGTTCATTGAAATGAACTTATTTTATGAAAAAATGTGATGAAAGAATGTATTTTTGCACCTGTGTGATATATATATATATATATATTCTATGTGCGTCCTGACCCAGTGTTTGTGTCATCAAACATTTCCTATGGTAACACACAGTAACAAAGATTATTGATTCTAATGAATGAGGAGACAGGAGTCAGCTTTTAGTTCCTGCTTTAATCCTCCTTGTATGTCTGTGTCACTTCTTTGACAACTAATGTTTGTATATCTGTCCCATTACAGTTACCTGATGGGTTTTAAGCTTTATTACTATGATTACTTTATTCTCATTTTATTATCTATGAAGCTGATATCTATATTTCCTTCACTGATCATCAGACACAGCCAAACAGCACCATCTCCTGGTCATGGACAAGCAGTTATGCCAGCATTTAAAGGTAAACAACAGAAACAGTCTGTGTTCCTAAATTCACCACCAAGCTGAATGTTTCTGTGGGAACATTAATGTTTTTTTAGTGTTTGTGCGTTAAGTGAGGCAGATTCTTTTTCCATCTGTTGTCACAGTTAAAGTCCGGACGATAAAACCAGTCATCAGCTTAAGCAGAGCTGCCAATCAGCAGTCTTATCTGTAGTTGTGGATTCTTTTATTTGCTGATCTATAAAGACATGATCGCGATAAACTAGAAGAGACATGATAAATAGGTTACATCATTGATGTATAATTCTTTTTTTTCTGGCATTATTTTATTAGCAACTGATTTTTTGGTAGACAAAATAGGTAAGGTTACAATTTAACTGCATTTCAAGTCAACTAAAAATGTTAATGTTTTAACATATTTTTCTATCTCTGTGTTTAAAATGTCAGGGAACACAGGCAGGTTTTGCTGGGAGTCAGTAAGTGAACTTGAACATTGTGGGTTTAATAACTTGTGGCTAATGCAAATATTATTACATATTTTTTGTCATTATGTGAATCTCTGTACATATTAAAGCACAAACAACACAGAACCAGCACTGAGGACATCTGTGCATCACCTCATTATTCCCAGCTTTGCTCTGTGGAAAAATATTTCATGAACCTTCATTCTCAGCCATCTCAACTAATGGATATTTATGGCTCAGCAGTTAGAAGAGCAATAGTCCAAAGTAAAAGTATTCACCACACTTGAAATCATTAAAAGACATATCTACACCTGGACGTCCATCTTAAGGCGTAGTAGCTCCCTTAGTGGCTTCATCTGGGAGGAACACAGCTAAGAAGATCATCTCTGAGCCTGTTTTTAAGTCTAGAGGGCAAAAGACAGCAAAGCAAATAGCTAAGTCTAGAAGGGAGGGATTAACCACTGAAAGACAGGGCCAACTGTATGAACCAATAGCAGAGCAGGAATCTGTTGGCAGCAGGAGCCCAGCCAATATCTCTCTTCATAACAACTTGACAGCTAAACAGAACACCAGGCCAGATGCAACTACCATGAAGTGATCTACCTCCCATTCTACGTTTAGAGACTCCAGTAGATGTGCAATCTGAGAGCAAAGTGCTCTGTCAGGAACATACAGAGCAATCAGACCAAAAATCATTGTGATGTTTTTAGATGCGATAGCAGCATCTAAATGTGCGTCTTTAGGCACTGCCATGTTTATTTCTATTGTCTCTGGGCTCGGCAGCTCTTGCTTTCATAATAACTGGTATGTCCCGCCTTAAACCATAACACTGCAATATCATTGGCCTGAAGTGTTTTTGGTTAGGGCCCAAACGACTGAGATGGGAGCAGGACAAGATAGATTCTCGTGTGTTTGTGAACGCACACATACCGTTAGAATTCAGCTTGTAGGCAAAGTTGTCTGCAAAGTTCCAACCAAGGCAGACCCCTGGCTTTGCATGCAAAAACATCTAATCATAGCTCCAACCTCCTGCTTCTGGACCTTTCACGGTATCAAAAGTAAGAAACTGCGGGGAAGAAAGGAACTTCGGACTACTCATAAGTCATTACGCAGCAGAAACACACACACGGATGATGCGAGTCAAATCTGGACCTACAGTCTTCCAAAAATGATCTACAAGGTGCGTGCTCTCTGCTCTCCAGACCTTTTTACTGATTTCCGTGAGATCATGTCAAGTAAAGGATTGTGGGATTCCTTATAGCTGGTAAGGGACATTGTAAGGTTGCTTTGCTAAAGGAGCTATGAGAGGAAGCGTACAGGCTCCTTCCCTTACCTCCTTCCTTACTGACTGTACTATTCACAGTCACTATTGACACTTATCATGGTGACCGCTGATGCACTTCTGCTTTGTCTAACGAGTCCTTACCCCAAAGAAGTTTTCTTCTCTGTAAATAATGCAGCAATTTGATGGGAAAGTCTTCAGTCAGTCAGGAAGAGACACTGTGACCAAGTAACACACATCCTCTTTGTGAAAAATACATAGTAAAATCTTTGAATTGCAAGGTAAACTGTAAGCAATTTCCAGCCAGGTTCGTCCCCCATATACCAGTAGGCTTGTCCAGAAATGCACAGCTCAATAACGGGCTCACCTAATGCCAATGGTAGCTTTCGCTTGCTGCACATGTGCACCTTTAATGTTTATGTATCCAGTTAGCTTCAGTGTTAACTGTTTAATGTAGCTCCTCTGCTCTCACCGTATACTTTGAACATGACAGAGTCGCAAGAAGCGAACTGTCTTACAAGTTTATGGCTCCATCTGAATACCTTCATAATAGCTTCTAGCTTCTGCTCCTTGGTCTTTCATGGGGTCAACAGTAGGGACTCCATGGGGAGTGTGGGAGCTTCAGACTGCTGTGCTGAATTCAGTCTTTAACTCTGACGTCATTACGGGACAGAAATGGTCATGGATGATGTGAGACAAATCTGGGTCTGCTAGCCCTCTGAAAAATAACTACAAATGCACGCTCTCTTCTCTCCAGACATTTCCATTGATTTCCGTGAGGGGGCTGTGCTGATACATCATGTCACACAAAGGATTGTGGGATACCTTAAGGGTTCTTAGCTCCGGTAAGTGACGGCATGGGGTTCCTAGGCAAAACTAGCCGCAAAAGCATACAGGCTACTTTTCCTGCCTCCTTCCTTACTGACTGCACTAATCAGACAGCACTTATAACGACCGCTGACACACTTCCACTTTGGCTGATGAGTCCTTGCTCTATAAGGGTATTCAGATTGAGCCTATGAGAACAAGAGGGCCTTTTGGAGGAAAAATTTATTTTGGGAGATTTTTTCCACACGATCCTCCTGAGAAGTGGAATATTAGGTAAGATGCAGTTAAAAAAGGGACTTGGATGTTCCTTATCTACATTTTCTGAAAAATTATTAAGTCGTTTGCTGCTGCATGCACAATGAGCTTAGACTCCAGGTATCTAGACTGCACCTGTTCTCCTGCCCAGAAACCTACATGTCAGCCCAGGTGTTTCATTGAAAATGAGCCCAAACGGTCCAGTGACTTCAGAAATGAGTTCTCTCCTGGTAAAGTCCCCTAGTCTAAAGCCGGCTATATGAGCGGTTTTAACTTGAATTACTTGACGGTGTCAGAATCGGGTTACATTGTTTAGAGCAAACCATTTGCGCTGCACGAGTGGCATTTAGTAACCATGTGGAGAATCCAGAGAACCTTCGCTCGCAATTTAGGTTCTGATCCAAAAAAGGCATTGAGGCTGTTAACGGGAGTTGGAGAACTGTTGTTCGAGTCCAAGGCGGCATTGAAGAAACATCGCTAGTGCTGGGGCCGGGGCAGCACAACTGACTCATATGTCGTCTCAGATAGTTCACAGCACGTTCTAAATGCGACTCCATCACCCGTACACCCAACACTCAGTTTTATATTGCTTGTATTTTGCATAAGCAGCAGTAGACTTCAAAGTTGCTGTGTAAAACCAGGACTTTAACCAAGACTTAAACTGCTTCTTTTGCTGCAAAATGTTGCTAGATTAGCATTTTCCATGACAACGGCAGCACCAATACTTGTTTCCGCTCATGGACCATCAAGTGGAGTGATGCAGACTAACCAATAACACAAAAGCTGTTCTGCAGGGAGCGTGTTTTAAGTTGTAAATACATTTAATAAAGCACAATTCAGAGTCATGGCAGCATTGTATTGTGCATTTGACGTAGTGTTAAATGGTCGTAGAAATTTAAGACCCATTTACAAAAAGACTTGAACATAATTCTATGAATTAATTTTTTAAGGCCTTCCATCTTGATTTTCAGATTTAAGGCTATTTAAGATCTGCTAAAAGCTCACGGTCTCTCCACTGAGCAGTGCTGTGGCAGGACGTTGCTGTCTGTCTTGCTAATGCTAACTGTTATCACTTCCAGTCGTTACAGGCCCAAAGTTGTGACAATTGTTGATAGAACGCGACGTCAACGTCCCATAAAAGCTGCCTGGTTGTTCCTACTGGAGTCACAGTCCAAAAGATCAGAGTCGGGTTCAGCACCACATATGAAAGTGGCTCAAATCTGCCATGTCATATCCGAGCGTACGTGAATGAGTAAGTTTATATTGAGTTCCACACAATTCTTTGAGTAATTCATTTTATTATATATTATATCGATGCATCCATTATTTTGACAATTCGAGTGCTTGTACAACCAAATGAAACAAAACATAAACCAGAACAGCTGAAATTGTTCACATACAGTAAAACACACTTATCGATACATCTATTAAACTTTTTATTTACAGGTAGAAAGAACTTTACAACGGTCTAAACAAAGTAAAAACCTAATTATTAAAAATAAACTGAATAGTTAAAGAAACAGAGCAGGAAGAACGTGAAGGAGCCCTGAGGGCCATGGCCCCGTTTTAAAACACCTGGATCAACTAATTAGATGATCAGGACTCTGTAGAACCCACTGATCTGTATTTATTCTCTGGATATCTGATTGGCCGAAAACCTGACGTCATTTGCCGCCATCTTGATGCTCCCTACTGTCGCAGAATCACAACATAAATATGCCGACATGTGCAGCATTTGGCTGCAACAACAAGCAGTTTTCTGGCTGTGGGAAGACATTTCACAGGGAATTTTACAGTCAGTGGATGTACTAACACTATCAAGTACCAAGAGAATCCATATATACGCCGATGTATCCCATGGTATCGTCTGTAGCCTAACATTAGTCTGGCTATATCGGACCGACTGCATTGACCGAGTTAGTCATTGACATTGTGTCTAATGTTACACAATAGAAATTAGAGTAAATAGAAAGTAATTCACTGTGAAATGTCAATGTAGTAGTTTTTGATTAAATGGATGATGCTGTAATTGTTGTGTTTGGTACATTTCTCATTTGAAAAAGTCATGTGCTGAAATGTTTTGCATGTTATATTGACAAAAAAAACCACTTTACTTTTTTATAGATAGATAGATAGATAGATAGATAGATAGATAGATAGATAGATAGATAGATAGATAGATAGATAGATAGATAGATAGAGACCTCATAGCAACGTGTACTACCAATGGCCAATCGCATATCCAGAGAATAAATAGAGATCAGTGGTAGAACCCAACTTCAACCCAAGGAAGTATTTAAAGGGAAACTCACCCTGTACCAGAGCCTTACTCCGCCCACATCTAGCATTTGAAAAATGCGCTTAACAGAGGTAGTGCCTGGCAGTCCAGGAAACGTGCAGGAGGTGAAGGCCACGATTTAGTCCTGGAATCAGTAAAACCGCAGATCAGAGTGTTTTATCCACATGGTAGGTTAGCAGACCTCTAAAGTTTTGCTGTAACACAGATAGTTGTCCCTTTGCCTAGATAAGCAGTAATTTAATTTATCGACTGCACAAAGCCAAAGCTATTGGTGTGATGAATGTCATCCTGCTGATCTAAACTGATTGCAATAGATTAAAATGTTTTGTTTAAGATGAATATTAAAAAAAACAAAGTTTCTCCACTGTGAAAGAAGAAAAGTTTTTCTATACTCTGGTCTTTGAACATTTAATGATTTATAAACAATGAGATACTTATCGTTGGGCCATATCATTGGAAAATACTTAAACTATGCTTCCCACGATACATGGTGGTGCTGATGTCACAGACTGAAGGTATAAATAATAGTGCGTTCACAACATCAAATCATATTTAAAGAAGGAGCTCAAAGCTTGGAAATCTTGCTGTTTGCATCTCCAGTAGGTTTCATTTGGGCTCCAAGATGTGAATCATCAGCCTGTCATTTAACATTGTTAAATCTGAACATAGACTCTCTAAGGAGACAGTATTTCCTACCTTTAAAGTCAACAAAAGAGCAGTTAACCGTCTGTTTTCCAGTCACAGAGCAATGAGCCCACAGCTCTGTACCACACAGACAGGCACCAATAAGCTTGAGACGAGCCTAGCTAATCCAGCCCCCAAAACAGCTGAATTTAAAGGAAAGTGCAATCATTTTATATCTATAAAAAATAGCGCAAAACCAGAATCAGGTCAGAACCTGCCGACGGATACGTTTTGAAATGGTTCTAGTAAGGAGCGTCAACTGTAAATGTCAGAATACAACGGCTCCTGTAGTTGCTCTTCTTCTGCGCTGCTTTGCTACTTCTTCTATGGCATTTTTGTGGACCGTTTCTGCGGGACAAATTAGTGACGCATGAGGGAAGATTAACGTTAGAGGTTGAAAAATATCTAGAGGTATATGGCCAAGGTCCTCGACATTATAAGAACAGTGCAAAAAAGAAACTTCCTGGTGATTGTCTTTTCTGATGAGGAGCCTGACTGAAACGCAGCAGAGAAGTTGGTGAATAAAACCAGACGACTAACTCAGGTCAAATATTACAAACTTGACAAAACAACTTAAAAAAATGGTTAAACGTGTCAATAAGTATACCTTATTCAGATATACTTTTCCAAAGGTTTAAGAAGGAGAAACCTTCCTCTGTGTGTGAACCTGCATGTGTTTACTCAGACTACCGCTCTGATTAAACCTTTTTCCACATGCGGAACAAGAAAACGGCTTTTCTCCGGTGTGGGTCCTCATGTGAATTTGCAAAACACCATGCTGAGTGAAATTCTTCCCACATGTTTTACATTTAAAAGGCCTCTCCCCTGTGTGGGTTCTCATGTGAACAACCAGGCTACTGTTCCTAGAAAAACTTTGCCCGCACGTCTCACAAGAGAAGGGCTTCTCGCCCGTGTGAGTTCTGGTGTGAAGAGTCAGCTGGCTGCTGTTGGTAAAACCTTTTCCACATGTTACACATAAATATGGTTTCTCACCCGTGTGGGTTCTCATGTGAACATTTAAACTGCCAAGTTGAGTGAAACTCCTACAACATGTTGAGCAAGAGTATGTTTTCCCTGTGTGTTTTCTCTTATGAACGTTTAAATAGGAAGGGTCACGGAAGCTTTTCCCACACGTTTCACATCTGAAAGGCCTCTCAGCTGAGTGGGTTTTCCTGTGAACCTTTAATGGAAAACTTTTATAGAAGCCTTTACCACACATTTCACAAGAAAAAGGCCACTCGCCAGCGTGGGTTTTCATGTGAACCTCCAGCGGAAAGCGATTACTGAAACCTTTCCCACACGTTTCACACGAAAATGGCCAATCGCCCGTGTGATACCTCATGTGGACGTTTAAGCTGCGGATTCGAGTGAAAACCTTTCCACAGGTTTTACAAGTAAACGAATTTTCCCCTGTGTGTATTCTCCGATGGACATGGAAGTGGCTACTATACTTGAAACTTTTCCCACATGTTTCACAGGTGAAAGGCCTCTCCCCAGTGTGGCTTCTCATGTGGACCTTTAGTCCACTGGAATGAGCAAAGCTTTTTCCACATGTGTTACAACCATATGGTTTCACGCCCAAGTGGATTCCCTGATGTTCAATTAAATTGTGTTTATATTTAAAGACTTTTCCACAGACGTCACATTTTTCAGGTGGATCGGGGTCAGGATTGGCCAGACTTTGAGACCCAGGACAGCTAGCACCTTCCTGACTTTCGCCCTGAGCTTTAGCCCTGGAAAGGCAGTGAAGACGGTCGATCTTTGTACTTCTCTGGTAAGTCCAAGGGTCCATGAAGGCATCGGTTGTGTGGTTCCTCAACAGCTGCTGTATCTGCTGACTGCTGTGGCTCAAAAATGACAGCAGCTGTGGTCCTTCGTGTTCAGTTTCAACCTGTGAATCTTGTGGTTCTCCACAGTCTGCTACAAGACCTGCAGATTTTGGTTCCTCTTGTTCTGCTACCATTTCTGCAGATTCTAGTTCCTCCTGTTCCTCTTCCATGCATGAAAGTTCTCTTTCACCGCATCCCTCGGTGTGTGAAAGTTCTAGCTGCTCCTGGTTTTCTTTAATATGTAGAGGTTCTAGTTTCACTTGGTCAGTTCTTAATCCTGCAGGTTGAAGTTCCTCCTGCTCCTTCGGAATATTTAAATATTCCTCTTTAATGCAGAACAGTTCTACATTACTCTCTTCCTCTTTAATCCGTAACTCTTCTAGCTCCTCCTGTTCCTCCTTAACCTGTAGTGGTTCTAGTTCCTCCTTAGTGTGAAAAAGTTCCAGCCCGTCCTTTTCCTCTTTAATCTGTGAAAGTTCTATTTTTTCCTGTACTTCCTCACTGTGTGAATGTTGCAGTTCCTCATGTTCCCCTTTAGTTGCTAAATGTTCCATTTTCCTGTCTTTAAAGCCTGTAGGTTCTGATTCCTCTTGTTCCTCTTTAATGTGTGTAGGTTCTGGTTCCTCTTGTTCTTCTGTAGGCTGTGAAGATTGTGGTTCCTCTGGTTCCTCTTTAATATGTGGTTGTGGTTCCTCCTGGTCCAGAATGGAGTTCCGCTGCACCTTCCAGAGTTGTTGGTCGCTGAGATCCTGCCCCTTTTGCTTCCAAACATGTTGATGTAGAAGGTCTGATGGAACAAAGGAAAAACAATACATGATTAACTCGTTGAATGTGTAATGCAGGTTCAAGAACAAGGAACCAACAAACTGATCACTTCAAGGCCAATGAATAAAATCAGGGAACTCCTAGAAGAACATTGCTGTTCTGTGTTTTGACCTCTTCTACTGAGGCTTTAGGTCAGGGGTGTCCAGATGTTTTGGCATGTGGCCCGAAGATATCAAGTCAAAAGTATTAGAAATATTAATAAAATTAGAAGAAAAAAAGTGCTTTTTTTAACTGCTCTTAAAATGTTTAATTTTAATTAAATAAATTTGTCAGATTTCCTGTAGAAAACAGAAGTGTATAAATCATTGTAAATGCAGAAATTTACAATTTCTAAGTAGAACCATGTTTTTCCAATCCTTTACATGCAGGTTAAATTGAATTTGAGGATTGCAATAGTGTCAGCAGTTGGTGCCGGTGTTTAGTATGGAAGTGTTGGAAAAGTCCCGCTAACCCATGCGCTGACCAAAAAGCCCAGCTCAGAGTCCAGTCTCCTTCAAACTCATGCGCCCAATAGGTGCAAATCAGTTCCTGCAAAGCTTGATCAATAACAAGGAGAAATGTACCTCATTTGAAGTGAAGCAGGAGGGGGCAATGCTACATGATCTAAGCACACTAGCTAAAAATAACCGGACATCTAATCTTAGCATAAGAAATGGTGAGACAGAAGTAGAGGCTTTGTAAGAGATTTAATCTTTGATTTAATTTAATCCAAGTTGTTAAAGGAGAAGTCTGGTCCACAAGGAAAAATCAGTGGATCATTAGCTATACCTAAATCTAATACGTTCGTGGTGATTTATTGAATTTAGTGTTAATCAATAAGAAAATAAAAGCATAAATTGTCGTCTCTATCACTGAGTCTGCGGGGCGGCCATTATTGCCCATATTTGGGCAATAATGGCCGCCTGACATCACGTCCTGTGACGTAATGTCGCGGTAAGGCGCTGCGCTCTACAAGCAAATTCAATAAGAGTCGTTGTACACAGCTGCGATCAGCAACAATTGTTTCAGATGTCCAGAGGACTTCACCGTTGAAATTCACGAGAGCTTTTGTTGAAGCAACAATGATCACGTGCATGGCAGTTGGATGTTCCAATACATCGGGTAAAAGTGGAAAAAACATTTTTTTTTTCCACCTTTCCAGTTTATGATCCACTGGTTCTTTTGTTGATTACCTACGTGAAGAGAGGATTTGTCATTGTGCTTATGGCCGGAGAGAAAACATGTCGTCTGTAACCAACATTTGGAAGAAGAATGTCTTCAAGATGACATGAGAGCGAGGATATTCGTAGGTTTTTCTTTTTTATAATGTAGTATTTGCCGGAACATTTGTTTACCGACCAGACGGGCGGAGGGATACAACACACTTGGAAAGAGTGCTCACTGTTGAGAAGCCCACTTATTTTATACAACTTTGGTCTTATTTTTTCTAAAGTCGCTTGTAAATTTCATGAGTTGCAGTTTTTTCGGGCTTGTTTCTAAAAGTGAAGTCGATTGTTTGGGCTCTAAACTAAGTGTCGTTGAAATATCCCTCCGCCTCATAACGCTGCAGCTCATCCTGACAGCAGCAGAGAGTAAAACTCAGAATGAGCCGCTCTGACCGTATTTTCTGCAGTTTACGGTTGCAATAACTGATGATAACTGCTGAAAGTAGATTAGGTGGTGCAGATCACCATTTTGAGCAAAGATTGGTTCTAAAGATGAGTTTTATACTCATCTTCTAACATTGCAGAACCCAACCTATAAACTGTACTTTAATGCTTAATATTGTTTTTTTATGTCTCTAAAATGTAAAATTAGTATTAATTTAAATTTAAATGCTTAATACCATGTCTATCTTTGTTTAAGGGGTTAAAAAAAGAGATATTTTGGCATGAAAACGGATATTTATTTACAAGGGGACAGATAGGGCATTGGAACTTGCTCTACAGTCCATCCCGTGACCTGAAGTCACAAACTGGGAGGAGGCAGTACTGTTCTTCACCAAGATGGCTGCCCCCATAAAAGGACCTTCAAATGAAAATGACTCTTAATTAAAAGAACGTATCATTTATTGAACAGTATGTAATAATTTTATATTTAAAGTACTTTGGGCAGTTTGAATTCTGATCTTGATCGTCTCCCCCTGAAATGTTTGTGATGTTTTGTGATGGTGATGGTACTGAAACAGCAATTTCCCTCTGGGATTTTTAAAGTATTCCTGATTCTGATTCTCCTTTAATGAAAGATGAGGACAAAAGCCAGGAGCCTATAAACCTTAAACCACTGATCACTTGCATGCAAACAGTGTATCACAGCTGAGCGTGAAAAAGGTTTTAGATATAGTGAGATATATATTTATAAAGACGATAAGAAATAGAATCAAATGTTTTACTTGCTAGTAATAATATCAACGACCAGGAGATTAAATGCATTTGTTTTATCATTGTTGGTGAGCTGCAGGATATATTCATACAGATATAAAGTCATCATTGGCCTGCAGGCAGATGGTGAAAAGAAAACTTTTCCAGCTCATTAAGCCGAAGTAAATTTATTGAATTAGGGATGTGAAAAGTCACCTGAATACCAACTTTTCACTTTAACCTCACATTTCACTTTTTTCTTCCTGATTTCTACAGTCCAGGTTATGCTAAATGAAACACACTGATGTGAATAATGAGTGCAGTCTTTCTGACATCCTCTGTGATGTTGTTAGGAACATCTTCATTTTGTGCCTTTAAGTCCAGACAGAGAGTACAAAAGATGATTTATTTAAACTTTTTTTTTATTTGCACGTCATTTTGTGTAATCTAACTTTAAATGTTGAATAACTTTTGCTCTTTCTTTACCAGGACTCCCTTGAAAAAGAGGTTCTAAAGCTCAGTGGGACTTTCCTGATTGAATATTAAATGAAAGAGCAGGTATGCTACCACAGTCAAAGCTTGTAGCAATGATCTCCTCCCCTTTGTGTCTTAATGAGGACTGACTCACTGACAGTAAAGCACTTTGAAAGCCTGCTGATAACAGGTTGAGGATTCTCAGCAGTTCTGGTGGAAACGGACCCAACCTGACTCCCGACTGCAGCGGTAAACCTAGAATTCCCCACCTGAACGTGTTTTTTTTTTTTTTTGTCATTTACACATAACTAGTATAGAACTGATTCATTAATTATATACACCCACTGGATTCACACAGGGTCAGGGATGCTGGTGCCCATCTCCAGCGGTTATTGGACCAGAAAGAAGAACTCACCCCTAAGAGACTAATTATAGGCTCCATGTTATCACTGTAGAAACAGTTTCCTGTAGTTAATATTGCTACATATGTAAATTCTCCAAAGAATTTCATAAATAATGTCACCTTCATATACCTTATGCACCTTTTCCTCCTTTTGGAACCTTCTTTTGATTATTGAGCCGATGTGTGACAAGTGAATTTCTCCACTGTGAAATTAAAAAAGTCGATCTTATCTCTTTTTGTAAATGTCCCTCCTCAGTAAAGGGATTGGATACCGTATGATATTCGGCTGACTTCGCTCTGATTGGCTACGACCATATTTGGAAAAGTAGTGAGCCCAGCCGGCCTGGTTTGCTTTAAGTAGTGTTGTCACGATACAAAAAGAGTCAAAGAGTTCCAATCTGTATAATCTGATATAATTTGACTTTGGAAAGAGCCTTGAGATGACCTGTATCACGGGGCTATATAAATAAAATTGAATTGAAAAAAAAAAAATCTGGTCTGACTGTTTTTGAGCAACACAGCAGAGCTGACCTCCTCATCAGTGGACGATGGAACATTTTATGCTCCCAGAACCTCAGAAAAGTTTAATCTGTTCCCATGGCCCCTTTAACGATGTGGGACTGCAGGATGAGGCCAGAGTACCCAGAGAGAACCCACAGAACCACAGGGAGACTGCAAACTAGAGTCACGAATATGGCTGGATTTAAACCCTGGACCTTCTTGCTGCAAGGCATCAGAGCGCTGCACACCTGCTGAGATCTAAAAGCCATTATTCTGTAAATTAAGTGAAACTATCAAATCTAATCTGGTTCTCTGGGTTCAGTCTCATCTGGTGAGTCCTAATAATCCTAATTTAAAAACAAACCGATCTGGACTCATTTAACCCGCCGGGATTCATTTTAAAACCTAAAATTATAAATACACCATAATGATAAACCTGTAATGCAGCCTGTTGGTGAACACTGTGAGCTACGGCGCTGAATTTGGTATTAAACGGGAAATCCGGACGGGTTGGAGTCCGAACCGATGAGCAGAACCAGAACCAGAAGTGAGGCGTTTTAATCAGAATCCTGAACGTGATTCTGCTGTTTCCACCTGATCCTGTAAACAAGCCGCCATTTTGGGTCAAATCTGACCTGCAGTCCGCCAGTAAAACGCCAGTTTCTAGTTTTATGAGCCGGATAAAGGATTTCCCTGCAGCTCTGCTGCCTTTTCTCCGCTCAGGAAGGCCTTCGTAGGAACATACCGGCTCTCTGCGGCGTCTCTGCGGGTTTCCAGCAGATCTCCTGCGGTCTGCGCTCATCCTCCATCTCTCCTTCCAACCGGAAGCTTCGGGTTAAATCCGCAACTCGCTCAGCGGCTAAGATTGAGACATTGTTGCTGAAATAATCAGCTGAGACACGAAAACAAACGTCTTCCTGCTGAGTCCACGCAAGCTGCTGCTAAATGCTTTTTGTTTACTTCCGGTGGACGTCACTGAGACACGGCAGCTGATTGGTCCGTTTACCGCCCCCTGCTGGACTGGAGTGGAGCCGCAGCTTGGCAGCAAAGACTGACTACACTCTCTGAACCAGACCAGCACTTTTATAAACCGTCATTAATGGAGCAGAAATTAACCAAGAATATTTTAAACGGTAACATTTATTTTCAATTCTTTCAGAGTCTTCCTCCTCACATCTGTTACTTTAATTATAATAAATGTGGAGACAAGAGTCCGATTTGTGTACATGTATATGTACACATATGTAAGACGCAAAGCTGAAAGAAATAACTATATCCCGCTTTTTACAGAGGAGACAGCAGGATCAACCTGAGTGACTGGTTCCTCGAACACTTCTTTAGATTTAAATGCACAACAGGCCTGATGCGCCGCTGAACAGGAAGTCTAAGTGAGAATAAATCTGCTGTGTTTAGATCAGAGACTTGTGTGGGGTGCTGCAACGGAGACCTGAGGCTTGTTCTGCTGTCCATCATCCATCAACGAGGTTCGAGGGCTGGATCAATCGACCGCCGGCACATCACTGTGATGTAATCAGAAAGATGCAAGGTTGTGCTTAAAAAGCGTTACTGCAGTAATTCTTAAAGACCATAAGCTGTGATGCACCGCTTGCAGGAAGGTGTCCCAGAATCAGCTTTTCATTCTTAAAACATGTTGCCCAACGCTGTCCATTGGCTCGCCACTAATGCTTTTCAGTTTAAATGCAGAAAACTAACACACAAAAACTTTGTGAACAGCAAAAACATCTTTAGTTTAGGACAGAATTGTAGATGTTTTAGGTGTTTACAGCAAATAATAATAATTAAAAAAAATAAGTATTACACCGAAAACACTCCAGTGTATGTATCTTCTACATCGACCAGACAGAAGATCAAATACTTAGAAAATGTTTTATTTTATCATAAATTTGAAAGACATTTAGGCTTATTTGAAATGTCTACAGTTAATTGGTTAGCCATATAATACTAAACATTTAATGGCTAAAAGCTTAAAGATCAATTGTATTATACCTGAACATGATTTTCTCTCAGCCTGAGATATAACACATGTGTGCGACAACAGAAAAGCTGCTGGAGTTCTTCAAAAGTCCCGGCTCTTTTGAATAGTCTGTTTGTCACGCTTTTTACGGTTGCTGGACAACAGACGTCATCCTGACCTGAGGGCGGGGCTCAGCCAATCTCCTCTGGCCTTCTGCGTTTCTTTCCTGGCCTTCGACGGATGGAGGCCCTGAATCTGGACACACCCATAACTTAGAACCAGACCAGGAGCCATGCAAAGTGCAGCTTTCATACTAAAAGTTGGAGGTGGCGAGAAACCGCTAAGCTAACCGTTAAGCTAACCAGATACATAAACCCTAGAAGTGCACAGTAAGAGGAAACTAGCAAGGAACGAGCACGCTCATAGGTGTTAGGTGGTTGTGACAGTAAATGGATACGGTGAAACCCGACGATGAGAGCGGGACCAAAACTCTGACCAATCCGTTGCATTTGGACCGAGCGGCAGGGATTGGTCAGAGTTTTTACTGACCTGCTGCTCTCACAGGCCCTTTTCTGAATACGTAATGTCTTTACTACTCTTGAGATGAAAGGAGCATTTCACCTAGTAAAAAAATGTTTCTGAAACTGTTTTACAAACTTAGTTGAAATGGTGCTGGGGGGGAAAAACTGACCTTGAACTTTAGCAAAAAGGTAGAACTACTACCATCATTCACACTACTTAGTCTGCTTATACAACCAAAGAAAACAAAACATGAGACGGAAAAGTTCAGACCAAACAGACAGTAAAGCACATCTGTATATTTATTAAAGTGTTTATTTACAGGTAGAAAGAGCTTTACAGTGGTCTAATCAGAGTAAAGTTGAAATTATAATATAGTTTTAAAAGTTTAACAGCAGGAAGATGATGGAGACAAAAAAACAATCTTCTTGAATCAACAGATCTTTAGCAATCAAAATTAAATAAAACATTTAGGCATTATTTTCATTGAACATGCCAACAATTCTCCAGAGCTTAACTCAGGGAACCAAAATGGATTTTCAACAAACCTGGACCAACTAATTGGGTCATTAGGACTCAGAACATGACCAAGGAAGTAATTAAACAATTTGGACCAGTACCATATAGAAAACGTTCAGGACACCGGACCCGTAGGACTTAAATTATCCAATAAAACATCACATGCCCACTGGTAAAAAGCAATGTTAACATTCCTAAATCCAAGTTGCGATCAAAATGACTTAAAGTTCACAGAGAAACAAAACAGGTCAAGGAGAAGCCATTTTCAGAGGTGTCTTTAATCCTGTCACCTGCAGCTGTTATAAATGCAGCTCACTTTATAGGTTGGGCGGCAAAGACTTACAGCCAGTCCTCCAGAGTTTTAACACAAAAAAAGTTCTTACTTTGCCTTAAAAACTGGTCGTTTCATTAATAGACTGATCCTGCTGATCTAAACTGATGCAATCTCAAAAATTTATATTTTTTGCTCCTCTAACATTTAACTACTTATAAACTATGGGATTTTTTTTTTAATAAAGGAGGGCTTTGGAAATTAATTATGACTTCCACATTTAATCCTGTCAAAAAAACATTAATTTAGTTACAATTAACCAGTTAAATATTACAGTAGGGCACAATGAAACCATTTTAATTTTAAATACCTTGTTTTGTGTTTATCCACAACTCTTGAGGTTTGTGGGTAAAATTTCCAAAGTTTATTACAGGACGATGCCAGATGTTTTGGGATTTTAAACGGTTTTATAAAGCAACTCCCGGACATAATTTATGCTGCACAATATAATTATGTAATTGTTTGGTTTCTCCAATGTAGGAGTCTGAGCAGCCCTCGCTGCACTGGACTGCAGACACAACGTCGCTTCATATAATAAGATTCATATAATAACCATCTTAATAGTATTGTCACTGCTGACAGTCCATCAAGTTTCCATATTTTTTTCTATATCTAGTTGACTCATAACATCAAACACACTTGTAGGAGCCATTTATAGTTGTTGGTGTTTAGGTATGGTTTGTTTCTGGTTTATTTGTTTTGGGTGGCGGTGTTTTGTTTAGGTTGACACACTGACCTATATTCTGCTCTACCACTGGTGGCGGTATGGAGGGGAAGGCTTTATAGGTGCGACGTGAGAGGGCAGAAAGGATTTGGGTGACGGGAGGTCATACGGTTTTTACCGCTTTCTTTGGCACACAATAGCCTGCGTCCACTGGTTACATTCTGTTATATCCACACTCTCCATAATTACCTGTCCATCTCACTTGTAAAGACCGCCACTCAGCTTGTTTGTTCATATACAAACTGACTTCAATAAATGGGAACGCCCATACCTTATCTCCTGGTTTTAACATCATTTTGTAAGCGCGTTAAATTCCAGATTCCCCGCACCCAGAAGCGACAAAAAGGTGGTTGATAGTCGCTACACAAAGTAAAAACCGCGACCTTTTTGGATGAAGAGGACAACTCACCTGGAAAAGTTGGGCGCACGTCATGTCGCACCGTCCTAGCTCACCTGCATAACAAAGGAAGGAGCTATCCAGCCATCCAACGCTGTCATCTTAAGTAAGATCAATCAAATAAGGTATGAGGCACGACTACCATCAAGACGTCTCTGGTGAGTGCAGTCATCCTTATTAAATATAAAGCAGGGCGTGTTGGATTTGATTTTGATGCGCAACGGCGTTGGGCCGTCTTCTGGAGTTGATGCTAGCCTGCTCGTTACAGCTAAGGACTATGTGATGGCTTTCATTCATTCATGTTTCAAAGTGTGAATATCCAACAGCCGCTTATGTGAATGCGCTGGTGTTCTGCAGTTTGGAGCGTTTCTGGCAACGTAAAGAAGCAGCAACGCAGCACGTTACTGTCTTTATTAAGCCACAGTGGAAAATGAGTGATGATAATGTTGAAACTGAGCCTATGGGCACACAAGCTGAAAAAAGACAAAGGAAACTTTCGCTAAAGGGCACCGTATTTGCTTTGGAAAAGGTGCAAAAGGAAAGAAGTGAAGTGTTTAAAAATGCAAGCAAAATAAAGTCGAAAATAACAGCGCTGTGGTTGTCAAATAAAAATGTTTCTGAGGTTAAACAATATATACAAAAGTTCCATACGCTGTGTGAAAAGGCATCATCTCTCCACGATACCTTGTTAAATGATTTTAATTTGCCCGAGGACGAGCAACAAAGACAAAATGCCTGGTTTCAGGAGAAAGAAGACGCAAATAATGAGTTTGTGAATAAAGTGAACACCTGGTTGAAAGAAAATGAGAAGATGTGTAATGAACTTGATGCTGCTAACATTCAAGTGGAGAACTGTTGTGGTGTGGTCGAAGATAACGTAAACCCTGAGGATAGTGCTTCCAACGTTTCAAGTAAGCGTTCTAAGCGCAGTCGTGCGTCCAGCACATCCTCTGCTCGTAAACGAGCCCTGGCTGATCAAGCAGCTTTACTGGCAAAGGCAGAGGCTTTGAAAAGGAAACACGAATTGGAGGAATTAGAGCAGAGACACAGACTGGAAGCTGACAAGATAAGAAAGCAAAAGGAACAAGTGGAACTGGATGCGCAATTAGCTGCTGCAGCAGCACGCCTTTCTGTGTTGGAAAGCAGTAGCGTTGGAGGAAAATCTAAATCGATGTCCGATGGGATGAACTCTTATGTCAGTAAGGGACTTAAAGAGCAAAGACGCGCTGAATTCAACCCACAGGCGACAGAATTTGTGCCCAATACTGCCACATATACTCCGCTGGGTTTTACAGCAACTGCTCCCTCTGCGCCAGCGGTGAGGAAAAAAGTTTATAGCAGTACAAAGTCAGAAGAGCAGCCGCACTACCCGAAACAACCACTGTATGGCGCTGTTAGACCAGATTCAAAGTTGGATGGATTACCTTCTGTAAACGTCAACCCCAAACTAAACACTTGTCCCTTTCAACCATCAGATCTACAATTACAAGTAACACACAAGGCACAAATGCAACAACAATTAAATAATCCATCAATTCCAAATGATAACGTAATCTGTACCATTATGCAAAAACAGAATGAAATCACATCAATGCTTGTTCAGCAACAGTTATCAGCTACTCTTCCTCAGCGTGAGATCCCAGTTTTCGATGGCAATCCTTTGGAGTGCACGTCTTTCCTAAGAGCTTTTGAACATTGTGTGGAAGAAAGGACAAACAACTATCAGGATTGTCTGTACTTTTTAGAGCAATATACCAGAGGGCAGCCAAGGGAGCTGGTCAGGAGCTGCATGCACATGTCATCACAGCAGGGCTACCAGCGAGCAAAGGAACTTATAATGGAGCATTTTGGAAACGAACATCACATTGCTTCTGCGTACATGGAGAAGGTGTTTGCCTGGCCAGTCATAAAATCTGAGGATGTTGAAGCATTGCAGGAATTCGCCTTGTTCTTACGTGGCTGCTGTAATGCCATGTTAGAAATACAGTACATGGAGGAGTTGAACGTTCTATCTCATATGAGACAAGTAATCATGAAGTTGCCCTATAAGCTCCGTGAAAGATGGAGAATAACAGCTTGTAAACTACAAGAGCGGCAAGGCTTCCGAGCCACATTTAATGATTTGGTCAACTTTCTCGAACAACAAGTAAAGATCCTGTCCCATCCACTGTTTGGAGACATCTCTGACACCAAGCCAAGCCCTGTGATGGGAGGACCATTTAAGACTAAATCTTTACTAAAGGCCAACATCAAAGGCAGCAGCTTTGTAACCTCACTTTCAGCACCGGATAGTGCCTCTGCACCAACATTTTACAAGCAGCCAATTGTCCCAAACAATCCTCCTTCATTCTCCTGTCTTTACTGCGAACAGCCTCATCTAATATCAAAGTGTCAAGAACTGCAAAGAATTTCTCATAAGGAGAAAATTGAATTCCTGAGAGGGAAAGGAGTATGTTTTGGATGCTTGAAAGTTGGCCACATCAGTAAGGAGTGTAAGAGTCGGCTCACCTGCGACAAATGCTATCTAAAACACCCCACTATTCTGCATTTAGACAATGAAGAACCATCAGTAAGTAGTGCGTTTGTGTCTCACCAGGTTGGTGCTTGTACTGGGGCCGGGAACCATGACTGTACTTTGTCTATTGTTCCAGTTAAGGTTAGGTCTAAGAGAGGAGATACGGTGCTGCAGACTTATGCCTTCTTAGATCCTGGGAGTACAGCCACTTTCATCACCAGTGGGCTCATGAACCATCTAAACCTACAGAGTAAAAGGACTAACATTCTGCTGTGCACTATGGGTCAAGAAAAATTGGTGCCTAGCCACTGTGTTTCTGGACTGGAGATTTCTGAACTGGAAGAAAACAACTTCATAGAGCTTCCAGAGGTCTACACCCAAGAAACCATTCCTGTTTCAAAGACCAACATTCCCCGTCAGCAAGATGTTGAGAAATGGGAATATTTAAAAAATATTAAGATCACAGAATTGGATGCTGATGTTGGCCTGTTGATTGGGACAAACGTGCCAAAGCTCCTGGAGCCATGGGAGATTATAAACAGCAAAGGTGATGGACCCTACGCCGTGAGAACCCTATTAGGTTGGGTCATAAACGGACCTTTAAGGAGTGGAAATGGTGGTCAGAAAGGCTGTCCTACTGTTTACACTAATCGGATTTCCATTGTCAAATTGGAGGAGCTGTTGGTGTCTCAATACAATATGGAGTTCAGTGAGAGGACACTGCAAGAGGAGCATGAACTGTCGATTGAGGACAAGAAGTTCATGGAAATATTGGAGCAATCAGCTTGTATCCAAGATGGACATTACTGCTTGGATTTGCCCTTTAATAAGGATGACACAGTCATGCCCAATAACCGATGTATTGTGGAGCAACGCATTCAAAGTCTCAAAAGAAAATTTGACAGGAACAAGGCCTATAAGGAAGAATATACAGCATTTGTTACCAACCTAATTGACAAAGGCTATGCTGAGGTTGTTCCTCATGACCAGCTGGAACCTAAGGATGGAGGTGTGTGGTATCTGCCCCATCACGGAGTTTACCACCCAAAGAAGAGGACGTTGCGAGTGGTGTTTGATTGTGGAGCAAGCTATAAAGGCACCTCGTTGAATAGCCAGCTGCTACAGGGGCCGGATTTCACCAATTCCCTGTTTGGTGTGCTCACCCGATTCCGAGAGGAGAACATCGCATTGATGACAGACATCCAGGCTATGTTTCATCAGGTGAAGGTGTCAGAGAAACATGTGGATTTTCTCCGCTTCTTGTGGTGGCCATTAGGAGATACATCAATCAAACCAATCGAATACAGGATGAAAGTGCATATCTTTGGAGCTGTCTCATCACCAAGCTGTGCCAATTATGCTCTAAGAAAGACAGCAGCAGATAATATCAACAGCTACAACAAGCATGTGACTGACACCATTTACAAAATTTTTATGTTGACGACTGTTTGAAGTCTGTGGCCACAGAGCAAGAGGCAGTACAGTTGGTGGTGCACCTCACTGATTTGTGCTCAAAGGGAGGATTTCAGCTGTTGAAATGGACAAGCAACAG
The DNA here is from genome assembly GCF_011125445.2 of Fundulus heteroclitus. Classification (NCBI taxonomy): domain Eukaryota; kingdom Metazoa; phylum Chordata; class Actinopteri; order Cyprinodontiformes; family Fundulidae; genus Fundulus; species Fundulus heteroclitus. The sequence continues at coordinate 1,439,310 of NW_023397066.1, read as the reverse complement.
CCGAGTAGTGTTGTCAACCATTCCGGAGGAAAAGCGCTCCAAACCAACAAGACAACTTCACCTGGAACGAGACAGACTGCCTTTGGAGAAAGCACTGGGCCTCAGCTGGAGTGCAGAGAGTGATACATTTAGCTTTGAACTTGCTGTGGAAAAAAGGCCTCACACTAGGCGTGGCATTCTCTCAATGGTCAGTTCAATCTATGACCCTCTTGGCTTCTTGGCACCTTACACTTTGCTACCTAAGTTGTTGTTACAGGAAGCATGCAGACAAAATCTGTCTTGGGATGACCCTATTCCCCAGTCTATGTCACGGTTTTGGTCATCATGGTATCAGGACCTGGAGAAAATAGCAGGGTTTAAAGTGAGGCGTTGCATCAAGCCAAATAGTTTTAAAGGACATCTACTAGTCCAGTTGCATCATTTTGCAGATGGTAGTGACCATGGATATGGGACAGTGTCTTATTTGAGGGTACAAGATGAAGGAGGAAATGTGCATTTGGCATTCATGCTTGGAAAGGCTAGAGTAGCTCCATTAAAGCAGACAACAATTCCCCGCCTTGAACTAACTGCCGCTGTTTTGGCCGTCAAGGTGGACAGAATGTTGAAAAGGGAGCTCTGTATCCAGCTGAATAGCTCATGCTTCTGGACAGACAGTCAGACTGTGTTGAGATACATCAGTAATGATACCAAACGATTTCACACCTTCGTTGCAAATAGAGTGGCTGCAATAAGAGAGGCTACCAATGTGTTTCAGTGGAGGTACATCAGCTCTAAGTCCAATCCAGCAGATGAGGCCTCCAGAGGTCTTTCTGCAGACAGCTTTATGTCATGCAAGAGGTGGATAAATGGCCCGGATTTCCTCCGAAGGCCCGAGCAGGAGTGGCCAGAGCCCTTTGAACCCCAGCCTGTTTGTTCTGAGGACCCAGAGGTGAAAAGGGATATTCTGATAAATGCCATTGACATACAGCCACATGATGCTACTACTAAGTTTGTCCATTATTTTTCAAGCTGGGCCAAACTTAAGATTTCAGTTGCTTGGTTGCTCAAATTAAAGGATATTCTGCTCAGCATGAGTACGAAGAGGAAAGAGTTGATGGCAATGGGTCCCTCTGTTGACGCTTCTATAGCTCCTAGGAGGATAGAAGAGGAGATGAGAAAAAACAGAGCTGCCATTTGTAAACAAGTTCTTACAGTAAAGGACATCTCTAAGGCAGAGGTTGCCATCGTCTGTTACAGCCAGCATGCCAGCTTCAAAGAGGAAATTAAAGATCTGCAACGTGGAGCATCTGTTGTCAAGAACACAAGTGACATTTACAGGCTCGATCCAGTACTACATCAAGGTTTATTGAGAGTGGGGGGTAGGCTTAGTCGCTCAGTCCTACCTGAGGAACAGAAACATCCTTTGATCCTCTCTAAAGACCAGCATGTATCCAAACTAATTCTGAGAGACCTGCACCAGCAGCTTGGTCATGCAGGTAGAAATTATATGCTTTCAGCTCTCAGAGAAAGATACTGGATTACTTGCGCCAACTCAGCTTGCAGAAAGATATTATCCGAATGTGTTGTATGTAGACGCCACAGAGGACAACCAGCAGAGCAGAAAATGGCTGATATGCCACAGGAACGAGTCTGCCCAGAATTCCCACCATTTACTAATGTAGGTGTGGACTATTTTGGGCCCATTGAGGTCAAGAGAGGGCGCGTTATGGTTAAAAGATACGGCGTTATCTTTACATGCATGGCCAGCCGAGCCATACATCTGGAGGTGGCTCATTCGCTAACAACTGACTCCTGCATCAATGCCATCAGGCGTTTTGTATGTCGCAGAGGTCCAGTACGTCAAATGAGATCGGATAATGGCACAAATTTTATTGGTGCAGAGCGTGAATTAAGGGAGGCTTTGGCAGCTATAGATCATACAAAAATCCACCAAGCCCTGTTGTTAAAAGAGATTGACTGGATTTTTAACACACCTGCTGCATCCCATCATGGAGGAGTGTGGGAACGGCTCATCAGAATGGTCAAAAGGGTGTTACTTTCTGTTCTTCACCAGCAGACCTTGGATGACGAAAGTTTTCAAACCATTTTATGTGAAGTGGAAGCTATCCTTAATGATCGCCCCATTACAAAGGTTTCGGATGATGTAAATGATTTGGAAGCTCTAACTCCAAATCATATTCTGCTGCTCAAAGGAAACCCTACTGTTGCTCCTGGTGCTTTTCAAGAAAGTGATGTTTACCTCAGGAAACGTTGGAGGCAAGTGCAGTACCTCTCCGACCTGTTCTGGAAAAGATGGACAAAGGAATACTTACCTTTGCTGCAGGAAAGACAGAAATGGTCCAGACCTCGGAGAAGTTTTGCTGTTGACGATATCGTGGTGGTTGTGGATCGTTCTGCTCCTCGTGGTTCTTGGATCCTCGGAAGGGTTACAAATACTTACCCAGATAAACATGGACTTGTGCGTGCTGTACAGCTGAAGACACAAACAGGACAACTGGAAAGACCCATCTCCAAAATATTTCTTCTTCAAGAAGCCATTTGACTCTGTATTTAAAAAAAAAAAAAAAAAAAGGAAAATGCTTGGGCCTACATATTTCTGGGGCTCCTGTTTTGATGTTTGTTGAATTGTGCTGTCTACACAATTGGGGCCGGTGTGTAGGAGCCATTTATAGTTGTTGGTGTTTAGGTATGGTTTGTTTCTGGTTTATTTGTTTTGGGTGGCGGTGTTTTGTTTAGGTTGACACACTGACCTATATTCTGCTCTACCACTGGTGGCGGTGTGGAGGGGAAGGCTTTATAGGTGCGACGTGAGAGGGCAGAAAGGATTTGGGTGACGGGAGGTCATACGGTTTTTACCGCTTTCTTTGGCACACAATAGCCTGCGTCCACTGGTTACATTCTGTTATATCCACACTCTCCATAATTACCTGTCCATCTCACTTGTAAAGACCGCCACTCAGCTTGTTTGTTCATATACAAACTGACTTCAATAAATGGGAACGCCCATACCTTATCTCCTGGTTTTAACATCATTTTGTAAGCGCGTTAAATTCCAGATTCCCCGCACCCAGAAGCGACAAAAAGGTGGTTGATAGTCGCTACAACACTGTTATGCGCCATTTGTTTCCAGGGACCGGGGAGGACAACATGTGACCCTTGTTTACGCCAGCCATGGCTGCCAGCCATCGCTAATGGTTGGCAGCCCAGGTAGCCCTGCTACCATGACAGTAGATTGGCTAGTAATCTGCCGTGAGATAAGGAGTCGTGGGGAAAAGCCGGCAAAGCTGGAGGAGACGGTACAGATTCACCTTTCTATCATGGGAAATGTAAGTTCCTTCCCTAAGTGGGACGAGACTAAGAGCAAATTGCAGACACCAATCTAAACTCAGACCGCTCCCATCTGCTCAGAGCCAACAGAACTAAGGACAGCGGTTAGGGAGGAGCGGTGTTGCTGTGCCTGTAAATGACAGATGGTGCAGCCTGGACATGTTACACTAAACACCCGTTGCAGTAAAGATAGATAGAGCTGCCAGCTGTTGGGGTGAGACCCTACCAGCTCTCTTTCAGAATGTTCCCATGTTCCTGCTATAAAGGTGCATGTCTACCTGTCTGTCATTCACATGGTTACAAGCAAACTGTAAACACAACACCCAAAGCCCTGTTTCTAATCTTAACCATGCATCCCCACCATCAATGAGTATGTAATCTGCAATACTACGAAACAAAAAAAAAACAACAGGCATAAGTTCCTCACGGATGTTAGGTATTTCTCCAACAATAAGGTCTCAATGAATCCTGACTTAAAAGCATGGCTAAAGCACAGAAGACGGCTTTCAGGTCAGGAAGGAAAGAACTGAAAGCTGTGCAGAAAGAAGTCAGGAAGAATAACTATAGGAAGAAAATGGAGACACTGCTGCAGGACAGCAACATCAGTGAGATGCCCCCTGTACCCAGTGCAGGAGGTAGGAGACAGAACGACTGTAAGAAAAACACCACTGATGGACAAAGTCTCCCACCTCATGGATGGAGCTGTTGCAGAGCTCTTTCAGCGGCAGACTTCTTCACCCCAGATGCTCAAAGAAGCACTTCCGCAGGTCATTCCTCCCAGCTGCTGATAGACTTTACAATCTCTGCAGCTCACAACAGGCTCAATATGTGTTTACAAGTATGCTAATAGTTGCATGGGTTTTTGATCTGATCAAGAATCATTTACAGTCTCTCAAATGCTAATGTGCATTAGCGCACACTTTAACTACTCTGAGGCGTTTGTAATGTAGTCATGCATATTGCATAGTTTCCTCACATTGTTCTACAAGTCGGCTGCTGTCTTTCCTCTATTTAACTGAATCTATTCACCCTCAATCCCCTATATCCGTGCTACCCAAGGTATTTTGTATGGGGTAATCGGGCAGCTTTTGAGAGCCATGCAGTCCTTGTATCCCCAAATCTAGAGGCATACCCACATTCTCAACACGTAGTCGAGCCTGAAAAGGATGGAATGCCCCCTCTGGGTTGGGGTCAGCCTCTGCCTCACGGGGAGGAGTTTACATATCTTGGCAACTTGCTCATCAGTGATGGACAGATGGATTGGGGCTGCATCTGTAGTTGGTGGACCGGTTCGCTGTGGTAAAGAAAGAGCTAAGATACAAATCAGGAGCTCAAAGGGGAGGTCAAAGTAGAGCCACAGCTTCTCCACATCAAAAGGAACTAGTTATGGTGGTTTGGGCATCTGATGTATCCCTTTGGGGGTTTTCCAGGCACGTCCCACTTGGAGAACCCGTGGAAAACCCAGAACATGCTGAAGGGACTATAAATCCTGTCTGGCTTGGGAATGCCCCAAGAGTGAGTGGGAGGATGTCAATCTTGGGTAAACGGAAGGATTAGGTGGATGGATGGACACAAACACCGTTTTGGTTCTCCTGAATTCAGTTTATTTGTCTTACTTTTCTCAAAGCAGAAATATATATATATATATATATATATATATATATATATATATATATATATATATATATATAAAGAAAATTTAACATTTAAGATACATCTTAGTGAGCCAGAAAACTTCTAATAATGACAGGATAAATCAAGTTTAAGGAAGCAGTTTGATAGAACCCTAGGAGAAAAAAAGGTGAATGCAGTTAGATGAATGACCCACATCTACCCTTCTAGGTATGTGTATTTCAGTGTAACGTTAAACTCCAAAAAGTGGTTAAAAGTGTCATTTCTACCAACTAAATCTTAAGGTTTAAGGAGGACCCTTCCTCTGTGTGTGAACCTGCATGTGTCTTAACAGACTGCCACTCTGATTAAAGCTTTTTCCACACACTGAACAAGAAAACGGCTTTTCTCCAGTGTGGGTCCTCATGTGAATTTGCAAAACACTGTGCTGAGTGAAGTTTTTCCCACATGTTTTACACTGAAAAGGCCTCTCTCCTGTGTGGCTCCTCATGTGGACAACCAAGCTACTGTTCCTAGAAAACTTTTGCCCACACGTCTCACAAGAGAAGGGCTTCTCGCCCGTATGAGTTCTAGTATGAACATTCAACTGGCTGCTAATAGTAAACCTTTTCCCACATGTTACACATAAATACGGTTTTTCCCCTGTGTGGATTCTCATGTGAACATTTAAACCACCAAGTTGAGTGAAGCTCTTACCACACGATAAGCAAGGGTGTTTTTCCCCTGTGTGGATTCTCATGTGAACATTTAAACTACCAAGCTGAGTGAAGCTTTTGCCACATGTTAAGCAAGGGTGTTTTTCCCTTGTGTGAATTCTTTTATGAACATTTAAATATGAAGGATCATGGAAACTTTTCCCACATTTGTCACAACTGAAAGGCATCTCAGTTGTGTGAGTTTGCTTGTTAAAATTTAAACTAAAAGTACTAGAAAAGCTATTCCCACTCTTTTCACAGAAAAATGGCCACTTGCCAGCATGGGTTTTCCTGTGAACATCCATCTTAGAGCGATTGCTGAAACCTTTCCCACATGTTTCACATGAAAACGGCCAATCGCCTGTGTGATGCCTCATGTGGACGTTTAAACTATGGATTCGGGTGAAAACCTTTCCACAGGTTTTGCAACAAACTGAGTTTTTCCCTGTGTGTGTTCTCCGGTGAACAAGGAGATCGCTACTATACCTGAAACTTTTCCCACATGTTTCACAGGTGAAAGGTCTCTCACCAGTGTGACATCTCATGTGGACCTTTAAACCATTGTACTGAGCGAAGGTTTTTCCACATGTTTTACAAACATATTGCTTCAGTTCTGAGTGGACATCCACTGAGTGGATTCCCTGATGTTCAATCAAACTGTGTTTATTTTTAAACAGTTTTCCACAGACGTCACATTTAACAGGTGGATCAGGGTCAGGATTGGCCAGACTTTGAGACAGAGGACAGTTAGTACCTTCCTGACTTTGGCCCTGAGCTTCAGCCCTGGAAAGGCAGCAAAATTGATCGATCTTTGGTTCTGACTGTCGGAAGGTGCTTCTCTGATAAGACCCAGGGTCCATGAAGGCATCAGTGGTGTGGTTCATCAACAGCTGCTGTATCTGCTTACTGCTGTGGCTCAGGAATGACAGCAGCTGTGGTTCCTCATGTTCAGCTTCCAACTGGGAATGTTGTGGTTCTCCACGTTCTGCAACAAGTCCTGCAGATTTTGGTTCCTGTTGTTTTGCTACAATTTCTGCATTTCTTAGTTCCTCGTGTTCCTCTTCGTTGCATGAAAGTTCACCCTGTTCCTCCCTGATGTGTGAAAATTCTAGTTTCCTTTGACTCGTTCTTAATCCAGCAAGTTGAAGTTCCTCCTGCTCCTTTGTTATATTTAAATGTTCCTCCTTAAAGCACAACAGTTCTATATTACTCTCTTCCTCCTTAATCTGTAACTGTTCTAGTTCTTCCTGCTCCTTCTTAATCTGTGACAGTTGTAGCTCTTTGTGGTTCTTTTTAATCTGTGGAAGTTCTATTTCTTCCTGTTCTTCCTTACTGTGTAGATGTGGTAGTTTCCCAGAATCCCATTTAACCAGTAAATGTTCCATTTTTTCATCATCTGATTCAAACCCTATATGTTCTGGTCCCTCTTTTTTCTCTTTAATGTGTCCAAAACCTGGTTCATCATTCTCCTCTGTCCACTGTGGTTCCACAGTTTCCTCTTTAACATGTAGATATTTGAGTTCCTCCTGGTCTAGAAAGCAGTACCTCTGCAGGTTCCAGAGCTGCTGGTTGGAGAGATCCTCCTCTTCCTCCTCTTTCTTCCAAACATGTTGATTTAGGTCTGAAGGAACAAAGGAAAACAATAAATCATTAACTTCTTGAACATATTGAAGGAGATCCAAATCCGGTCCGGTATTATTCTGCAACTTTTAGATGTTTGTGCAAATTCACAATTTTCCCAGTCATAGAAATCACAATCAGGCCTAAATCACTCAGTTTTTCTGAAAATATTTCAGAGGCTCCCATAACTAATATACTGAACAGAAAGATCACATTTACAACATGAAGAAAAGCATTGTGTAATTAGTTATTCAATATTGCAGACAAAAAAATATGTAGTGGTGATAATTGTAGGGTGGGCAAACCGCAATTATTTATACGTAATAAAACGCTGCAGACTAGATTCAACGACAGCAGCATGCAACTTGAAAAAAAGAAAAGTGGACATGTCCCTTTTCAGCTCAAAGACAACCACTAAAAAGCCACCAAAACATCTAAAAACACTAAGCCAACCTAATTCGCCTGCATTAGGGGTTTCAATGATAAATGTTTTAGATCCCTTGTTGTCGTTAAAACAAGAAGGGATCAGACATTGCACAAGTAAATATTAAGGTCTGACTAAAGTAGTTTGAATATTGTTTCATATATACCTACTGAACTAAAATAATGTTATCAACTGTCTATAAATTGTTGACATGGTGTTTTGTTCCTTAAAACCAAATAACTTTAGATTTTCCAGTGTCTTACATAGCAATAAAATGTTAAAAATAAATTAGAGAAATAATGAAAATAGGATTAAAAGACAGAATTTTATTTTTAGAAAAACGCCGTAATTGATAGAACATAATTCAGATAAAAAGCATGCGGCTTGGTTCAGTCTCCCGTCTCTTTGTTCTCCGCTCAAATCCCTCGTTAGCTGCAGCGCTCACCTCCGTGTGTCTGAGAGGAAGGAAGCTTGTCCTGATGGGTTTCATTCACTTCAGAAGAAGACCCCCCCCCCCCCCCTAGAAACACAACCATTGTTACTTTTACCCTCAGCTGGCTAGGCTAGCACTAGCAGCCTGCTAAAAGCTCCGTGGAAAACAGCACAGCAATCCAAAAAGGTTAAAAGATAAAACAAGTGGACTTCTATTCTGAAGCTGAAGATGTTTCTCAATTCAAAATGTTTGGAGCGGTGTGGAGTTCCCAGATTCATAGACCTGCAGGCCTCATTAGAGAGTCACCTGTAGATTCACCTGGAACTGGTGAATCTCCAATAACAGAGAGTCGTTAGGTTCCTCGTTAGCCTGGCTCCCAGGAGGAATGTTGTGGTCACATGCGTGGAGATGAAAATTGGAAGGAATCAAACCTATAGCTGTGTTGTAAGTTTCTTAAAGTTGAAACCTGAGTCCTCCTCCTCTGTTTAAAATAGTTTGTTCTCGCTTTACGTTGACGTCTTCCTTCACCATCTGTCTTCTTTGTCCAAAATGTGAACATGTTGGTCCTCAGAGTGTCCTTTATCCTTAAGGTGCAGGTGGACAGCAGAGTCTTGTCCTGAGGAGGTAGCTCTCCTGTGCTGAGCCATGCGTCTGTGGAGAGGTTGTTTGGTTTCTCCGATATAAAGATCAGAACATTCCTCACTGACTGAACTGCATACACCACTTCGCTCATGTTAGGTTTGGGGGTTTTGTCCTTGGGATGCACCAGCCTCTCTCTGAGGGTCCTGTTTGGTTTGAAATGTACCGGGATCTTGTGTTCAGAGAAAATCCTGGGGGGCTGGAAGACCGCTACTCCCTTTGATCAGTGTTGGCTTTTCTCTTCTGACCGCCATTTTCCAAACCGGTACTACGGAGAAGAACGAAGAAATGGATTCCTCACAGCAACCCAACAAATGCAACCCTTGGTTTAAAGAGAAGATAAGACTCAGACTCAGACATACTAAAATAATCCCAGAGGGAAATTGCAGATGAGGGATTTTCTGTCCATAGTCAACCGCAACAATCAGCACCAGTGAGGAAGTGATGTCAGAAAAGAGGAGGGCATTACACCCTCGATACAAAAGATCCCTCAGCTTTCTAAGAAAATGGACGCTTCTCAATTAATTGTTAGTTAATCGATAAGATCAATCAATTTTAGATTAACTCTAATTGATAATTTGTATCCTTAGTTAAAACGTTGATAATAAGCAACTTAATCAGTGTGTGTCACGCATCGACAGCAGTGGCTGTACTTAAAAACAAACTAAATCAGACAATCAGCCACGTGCTCTGCTCTCCAATCCCAAATCCTTCTGAAACAAAACCACAATCAAATAAGTAAACCGTGAAATAGTCAAGTATTAAATTAAAAACTTTTCTTTTGGGTGAATCAGTTTAATCAAACATGAATTTCCTTTCATAAATAGTAAAAATAAAAAATATTTGGCAATATATCCCAATTCAGCGCATCAATGTCTGTCACTGGTTGGTAATTGCTCTGATCAGACAGCAGATCTGACCTGGTTCTGTGGTTCAGTTTCACCTGGTGAGTCCCAAGACCAGCCGGGATTCATTTTAAAACCTAAAATTATAATTAGTTCATAATAATAATAAACATGTAATGTTGGTGAACCCTGTGAGCTACGGCGCTGAAAGAGCAGAACCAACTAGAGAGTCCAGAACCAGAAGTGAGGCGTTTTAATCAGAATCCTGAACGTGAATCTGCTGTTTCCACCTGATCCTGTAAACAAGCCGCCATTTTGGGTCAAATCTGACCTGCAGTCCGCCAGTAAAACGCCAGTTTCTAGTTTTATGAGCCGGATAAAGGATTTCCCTGCAGCTCTGCTGCCTTTTCTCCGCTCAGGAAGGCCTCCGTAGGAACATACCGGCTCTCTGCGGCGTCTCTGCGGGTTTCCAGCAGATCTCCTGCGGTCTGCGCTCATCCTCCATCTCTCCCTCCAACCGGAAGCTTCGGGTTAAATCCGCAACTCGCTCAGCGGCTAAGATGGAGACATTGTTGCTGAAATAATCAGCTGAGACACGAAAACAAACGTCTGACAGCTGAGTCCACGCAAGCTGCTGCTAAATGCTTTTTGTTTACTTCCGGTGGACGTCACTGAGACACAGCAGCTGATTGGTCCGTTTACCGCCCCCTGCTGGTCTGGAGTGGAGCCGCAGATGGCAGCAAAGACTGACTACACTCTCTGAACCAGAGCAAGAGCCTTATTTTTATTAAACATTGTGTAAAATGGGATCTTTAATAAATATTTTATAGATATGCAGAAAAAGTTCCTGATTTATGAAACGTAATCAATAGGGCAGGATATAGAAAAAATGCTTATCGATAAAATAGAAATCAGCTTGATTGATATAGATGATTATCAAAAAAATTCAAAACAGATATTTTAAGGGCAGACCTGGCCATTTTATGCAGTTTCTTAACGCCCCCTTTTTAAACAAAGAACACTGAATACAAACACAACTCTTTATTCAACCAACTTTTTACAAAAACTGTAAGTTTTTTTTAAAAAAAGGAAAAAAAGCAACTCTGAACTCTGAAGCTTGGTAACGGAGCGTTCCTGGGTCTGCATTTCTGTTTGGCTGGGAGGATGTAATGACTGTAGTATTAAACCACACGATCAGCTAGAATGCAAAAAGAAGGAAAATTCTTCTCTATTGAACTTTTTACTGACCACTTTCTTTTCTTTTGAACCTCGTGTTTATCAGTCGATATATATTGTTATTTAATTATCGTCCAGCCCTATTCGTTAATGTTAATGTTGTCAATGTTGTTTCATGGTTAACAGCTGGCACTCACAGAGAAAGAGCAAACAAACCTTTATTCAATGTGTAAATCAGAGGTAAAGGTAGATATGTTGCTGAATATTGTTGGTGTCTCAAACTTGACTTCAATGCGGCTGAATCTGCATCGCTAAATCCTACAAGAGTTTATATCAGAAAGGTGAATCAACAACCTATGAGTCTCTCCATGAACGTGGGGGGGGGGGGGGGGGGTGTTGTTAAGACGCCCCCTCAACACAAAGTTTTCCACTCAGCTTTTAAAGAATATGTAGATCAGTAGCAGGAAGTAAACTTAAAGGCTCTTCAAACCTAAGTCGCTTGGAGGAAAGCGACTTAGGTTTGAAGAAACCCATTTATTGTTGTTAGGATAAATGAAATAATTTTATTAAACATATCGGAAGGAGAGCACAAATTTTTTCTAAAGAATTTTTGAAAGTGCTATCAGATTTTAGAAACGTGTGGGATGACGCCTTCAGGTGGGCGGGGCCTGGGAGAAAATCAGAGTTTCTTCAATAAAATCTGCCAGGTCAGGTTATATTTACCATTGAGAAAAACTCAGAGCTACTCTCTCTGAAACTAAAACCTCTGGGGTAACTTTGGGTTTTCACATCGCCGGCTCTCCATGATGTCCTTCAGAGGGTTTATGTGTGTTTGAAGGCGCCGCCATGAATGCAGTGAGAGACATATGGATGAACACCAAGGAGATAAAATCAGTTTAACCTGCGGTTCGTATGTTGGCAGCAACCGTTTCACATCAACTGAGCTGGATTTCAGGCAGATGTAAATAAAGGAAGAAGACAAACAGCTGAAGTTTCCTGACAAAATCATTTTTTCTTCCTCCAGATCTCCCCTGCAGCAGAACTTCATCCACATTCTGCTCACAAGCAGCTTCAGAAAGTCCAAATCAACCCTGAATACATTTGCTGTGAGCCATGAAACGTCTTTCATGACTTATTAATATCATAATTTGACTCAAATAGTCACATTTCAGTGTGTTTATTACTTATTTAGTCTGTGTTTGGTGTAACAACTCGCGACCAAATAAAATACAACTCACCTGAGCCAAAATCACAATCTCAGTTTTAACACTTATCACTGATGAACACCAGAGTTTTCTGAGGTAGACCTTATAAATTTTAACATCACAATCTGCTGCATTTCATGTTATTTTATGGTTTTACTTACAAAAAAAAACTAATAACAAAATAAGTAAAACACACATCTTTACTCATCAGTAAATCAATGTGCTAAAATGTTAATTTTGTTTTAATATTATGTTTAATATCCACTGATTTTTACTCCACAATTAATGGACAAGGTCCTGTTCAAGTTTTCTCTGGATGTCCTCTTCTTGGGTTGTCCCTGTGTGGACATTCAGTTTTATTTCATGATATCCGGGGGGATATCCTGCAGGGGCATGGCAGATCTGCAGTAAATATAGTACGCTGTTTATTTTCAATGACTGAAATCTTGATGAAGGCTATGATTTCTTCTAATAAAAATATATTCACTAAATAAATAAATTATAAAATAAATTGTTATTGAAAATATACCACTGAATTTAAGCAAAAAAAATATAATTTTATATCTAACATTATGCTTTATAATGGTAAATGGAACGGATTTTTATTTAAAGTAACAGAAAGAAAGGAAACATGAAACTGTGAAAAGGAAATAAAGAATATTTATGATTAGCATTAAATTATTGATGTTTTAAATTGCGGCTGGCCCACAGGTCTAATTTCAGCTCCTCAGAGCTCCCATCAGCCCCTGCAGCCCACAGATCACACTGCTGCTGCTGATTGGCTGCTCAGCTCAAGCTGCTGGCTGCTTTCATCATCTGCATTTGAATCTGACAGCAGAGGGAAAAAATCTGCCTGAAATGATGCAGAAACACTAAAAACATTCATGTTCCCACAGAGACATTCAGCTTGGTGTTGAATTTAGGATCACAGTCTGTTCTCTGTTATTGGGCTGGAAACACTTCAAAGGACACAAACTGTACAAAACACCCTGCCAGCAAAACATTAAAAAATGTAACACTAAATACAAGAAAAAGAATAGGAACTAAATAAATAAATAAAATAAAGCACATATAGAAGATAAAATAGAAACAGAAGCCACAAATTCATTAAGTTAAAAGATAGGAAAGTGTGAGCATTGGTCTGGAGTGAAGCAGCTGGAGACAATTTGCAAAGCAGCTTTAAAGATAAATGTGAATTACGATTAACTGACGACATAAACATCTATATGATTTTAAACTCAACTCAAACCACATCTTGTGTATACAACAAAACAGCAAAAGACAGTTTTAAAAAGTTCTCACTGTGTGGCGTATGTCCTGCTCCACTCCAGTCCAGCAGGGGGCGGTAAATGGACCAATCAGCTGCTTTGTCTCAGTGACGTCCACCGGAAGTGAAACTAAAAGGCTCCAGCAGCAGCTCAGCTGGAAGACGGTTATGTTGTGGAGTGTCAGCTGAATCTTTGCGTAGTTTCAGCAACAATGTCTTCAGTTCAGCATCTGAGAGAGTTTATCAGAGAGCGACTAACTGCTGCTGCTGAAGAAATCTTCTCAGAGGTTGAGAAAACCATCGTCCGCTACGAGGAAGACGCCAGACTGCTGGAAAGCTGCTGGAGACCAAAGATAAAGACCACCAGAATCGGTAAAAAGACAGGCTAACCGAGCACTAGATGGATCCTCTGCACATGACGTTAACGCGGCCACCTTTAAGTCTCTGTGAACAAAGTGGAGCGAAACAGATTTATTTTAGTACCAAAGACCTCCAGGCCCAGATCTCTGTGTTGTGAGCTGTAAATGATCAATATCCAGTAACAGCTATGAAAACATGGAGTCATAACATTAGATATGAAACAAATATTACAATTTTAAGACATTAAATTCTGCTTCAGTGTCTGTAGATTGTCTGAACTCTTGAGTTTGTCTCATTCTGAACAGCATAACCTCAAAATAGCTGATATTATTATTATTATTATTATTATTATTATTATTATTATTATTATTATTATTATTATTATTATAAAGCTCAACCAACCCTGGGTATTTTAACCAGTAGTTAATCTAGTTATCGGGTGCAGTGAAAAGGCATCATCAACAGAGATCATCATAGCAGCAGCTTTAAAAACACGACACCAATACAGCAGGAAGTACTTTAAAAGAGCATGTCATTATTTATTTCAATAAAAACTAACAAATCACCATCAGAATGAGGCAGTTTGGGGTTAAGCAGCAGCTTAACTGAATGTGGAACTTTAAAAAAAAAAAAAAAATCCACATCTATTTTTGTAGCACATGGCCTAAATTAAAGAGTGGTTGATCTACCCTGAATACCTGAATCGATGCGGAGCAGATCTACTTTGATCTACCCTGGATGACGGAGCTCCTCCCCCATCTCTAAAGCTCATTTTCGCTGCTTGTATCGGGGATCTTGTTCTTCGGTCAGGATCTAGACCTCATGACCGTAGGTGAGGTTCGGAGCGTTATGCAGTGGTTTGCTTTTTATAATAAATTTTTATATAAACTCAAATTTAGAATACTTTAGATTATTCTTCCTACATTAGATTATAAACCTGCAATTCTCGTTTAACACAGTCACCGTCCCAACCAGTATCCTACTTTATATCCTACCTTCCTTATTTCAGAAAGTTTTTAAAAATACTTCATTTTCAGATAGACTGAAGTTAAAGAAGCAACCAGTAAGAAGTTTACTGTAAAATTAACCTAAATCGTTCTCATTTGTCACCCGGGATGGAAGTAAGCTTCCCTAGAAACAACCGGTCCTCTCCATCAACAACATCTTGGTCACGTTTTCCTCCTTTCAGACCTAGAGATACGGTCCAGAACCACTTTGGTGCAGCGTGTAGCCCCTATGCACATATTTTCAGAGGATAAATATGCAGCTAAACAGCATCACCTTTTTGAAGAACATGTCAAGGGAAGAAGTAAGTAACTCTAAGCTTTAGGTTTGTTGTGATTCAGCTAAGAGAGAATAATATCAGACTGTTGGTTAAAAGCCACAATAAAATTAGATGGTCTCTAATCCGACAAGACTCAGCAGAGACTCCCAAAGCTATGCTAATGTGTTTCAGGTTGTGTTTTAAGGTTATGACAAACTTTATTTCCATGAGGGTTTGCAGCACTGATAGGACAATAATATTTGTGTTTTCCAGTCCTCTAATTAAACCAAAATATAGCTTTCAATCTTTTTAGATGAGCTTCAAATGTCTGCTAGCATTAGCTGCTATTAGCCTCCTTAATAACCTGCTACTAACCCTTTTAATCTTCCAATTAATGTCAATTTAAGGGTGTTTTGAGTAAATTAAGATTAACACATTATTTCATTGGGGTTTCACAACCTAATGCTGTTAGCAAGAGAACGATTCGATCCTACGCTGCAGTGCTTTGACGGTGGCATTTTAGGGCAGGGAGGGGCTCCCGAGTGGCAGCCGTTCACGTACACGTACGTGTACGCGCAACCGGCCCGGCTATGTAAGCAAGAGACTGGAGAGCAACACAGGCAAGGCAAGACAAATTTATTTGTATATAGGGATTGGAATCAAAAACCTGTTCCTGTTCAGAACCGGTTCGATGTGTTCCAGTTCCATGGCACCGTTTGGCAGCTCGCTTAACGATTCTCTTATCAATTCCACGCAGCACCAGAGCCGGGCAGCACGACTTGCGTCACGTTTTTTACGCAGGTTACGCACACGGCATTCAGTAAGCAAGTACGACGTGACCAGGCGTAAGTCTGGAAAAGCAAAACAAAACAAATGGCGCCCCATCGGGTAAAGCGATTGAAAGTCTGGTCAACAAGGAAAAATCAGTAGAACATTAGCTATACCTAAAACTAATACGTTTGTGGTGATTTAATGAATTTAGCGTAAATCAATAAAAAAATAAAAGCGTAAATTGTCGTCTCGATCACTGTGTATGGGGGCCGCCGTTATTGCCCGAAATCACATCCTGTGACGTAATGTCGCAGTAAGGCACTGCGGGCTCTTTTCTTGGATTGCCTACTTGCCATCGAACTTCTAGCCAGAGAGAAAACACGTCGTCTGTAGCCAACATTTTAAAGACGAATGTCTTCAAGATGACATGAGAGGTTAGGTTTTTCTTTTTTATAATGTAGAATTTGCCGGAACAGTTGTTTACCAACCAGAGGGGCGGAGTGATATGACACGATTAGAAACATTGCTCACTGTTGAGAAGCCCACTTGTTTTATGCGACTTTGGTCTTTGGTCACAAAGCGAGGCCACAGAGGCAATTCAGGCGACGCAAAACTCACTTTCATTCATTGTGGCGATTTAAAGCGAAGCCAGAGTGACAAAAAACCTGTGAGGGATGCGGAGCGACAGTTTCTGGAGTTGAAAAAGATGAACTTTTGTTCCTAAACCAATCAACAACTGACCTTTACGCACTGTACCTCCAGGTTTGACCAGAGAAAACGTGACTAAGACATTGTTGATGAAAGGATGAAGAGGACGGATTGGTTATATATCTTACTTACATCCTGCATGACAAATGAGAATGACTTAAGTTGATTATAAAGGCTCCTTTTGCTACTTTGCGCTGAATAAAACCTGCTGGTTGGAGCTGCTAATTTACTCCATTCATCCTGCCAGGTATGTTCAATGTTATTCAGCCGGCTATGGCTGTGTAAATTAATAAATTGGCTAACCAGATTAAATGTCAGTTTTTAGTCTTTGATCGTGTGCAATAAATGTCTAAATAAATGTGTATAGTCCCATACCACTTATGTTTTTTTTCATCTTTATGATGTATTTTATTGACTGATGCAACTCATATTTCTGGAGCAACTTATTGTCAGAAAAACACAGTTTTTGAACAATTGAATTTATTAAGGAAAATAAAACTAACCCAACATGGAAGTTTCCCTCGTATTCGATCATAAATAAACTGGGATTAAGCTACATTGTTGTTTCCACCTCCCTCGCCCAGACTTGGTCGCTGCCTGTTCTTTAGAAACAGGAAATCTCTCAAATAGAACCCACCAGACAACAAGAAGTACGCTAAAACAGCACATCAAAGAACAGATGTGATCAAAATGATCAGGAGAAACAACTGCTTTAGCTCTTCATCAAGATCCCCTGATGTTCAGGCTGAAGATTTCTGGCTCAGATGTCACCAACCTTTTTCAAACTGAGAGCTACTTCATCGGTACTGTGTCACACGAAGGGCTACTAGTACTGACCTTTAAACTAGAAGAGCTCGCCAATAAACATATTAGCTATGCTTTTTTCTTTTAGATATTGTCATTTTTAAATCTATATATAAATGCAAGTGTGATTACAAAAGTAGAGCAACAGGGTTGTGTTTTAGAACGTGCTTGAGGGCCCCACATGTGGTCCTTGGGGGCGCCATGTTGGTGACCCCTGCTTTGGATGTTCCGGCTGAAGACCCATTAACATGATCAAATTAATGATCTCCTTTATTTCTTATGCCCACAGAACACCTGAGTCAGCATTTCTGTAACGAGGACGGGGTTCTTACCGACCAGCTGCCCTGTTTTCAGCAGTCCAGCTCCAGTCTGGACCAGAGGGAACCAGAAGCTTCACATATTCAGAAGGACCTGCAGGAACAGGGACATCTGCATGATCAAGACAACCAGGAGAGGCGTGAATATTCCTGGTTAAATCTGGACCAGGAGGTAACAGAGCCTTCACAAACTAAACAATGCCAGGTGGAGCTGAGATATCCAGAGATTAAAGAAGAACTAGACGATACAGAAGCTCCGCTGATTGAAAAGGATCATGAAAGGCCGGACGTCGTAGAGATTAAAGAGGAACAAGGCGAAGAAGAACCTCCTCAGATTAAAGAGGAGCAGGAGGAGGCCTGTAGTAGTCAGGAGGTGGAGCAGTTCATCCTGAAGCAGGAGCACTTTCAGTTTCCTGAGACCCTGACCCAGGAAACTGACTTCACCGTAGGAGAACCAAACATCGAGCATCTTTACTCTCTGAACTTTCCTGTTGCTCAGATCCAAGGTCACGAAGCGAGCAGCTTTCCTGCGTCAGAGAACCCGTGTGATTCTGCCGCCGATAAATCCGTAAAATGTGAAGTTTGTGGGAAAGTCTTTAAAAAGAAGCACCATTTTAATCGGCACCAGAGAATCCACTCCGGGGTGAGGCCGTACGCTTGTACCATATGTGGCAGAGGCTTCACTCAGAGCGGCCACCTCAAAAACCACATCAGAACGCACACTGGGGAGAGGCCCTTCTCCTGCGAGACCTGTGGGAAAAGCTTCTCGCAGGTCGTCAGTCTAAACGTCCACATGCGAATCCACACTGGCGAGAGGCCGTATTCCTGCGAAATCTGCGGGAAGAGCTTTACGGTGATCACCAACCTGAACTTTCACAGAGGGACCCACGCGGACGAGAGGCCGTTTCCCTGTGAGACCTGTGGGAAAGGATTCAGCAACTACACGTCGCTGAAGGCTCACAGCAGAATCCACACGCGGGAGAAGCTGCATTTCTGTGAGACCTGTGGGAAGAGCTTCACCAAAAACTCCGCTCTGAGCGTCCACATGAGAACGCACACTGGCGAGAGACCGTATCTATGTGAGAGATGTGGGAAATGTTTCATCAGTAAAGGTGATCTGAAAGCTCACGTGAGGACTCACACAGGCGAGAGGCCGTTCACGTGTGGGACATGCGGCAAAAGCTTCATTCAGAGGGGGACATTGAACGTTCACATGAGAAGTCACGCCGGGGAGAGCGCCAACGCTGACTGAAGAGGAGTGGCGCTTCTCCTTCAGATATACTCACATTTATTGTTCTCAACCCAAGAATTTACAAAACTGTCACACTTCCAGGTCCTCCAAACTAGGCGGAGTTGCAGATATGAAGGATTGTGACTCGGTAAACAAGCACCTGAACTTGTTTTGAGGAAGCTGGAGCTGAGAAGCAGGAAAGTGAGGCACCCTGACAGCACATCTGAAGACAAAACCAAGCAACCTCTGCACCAAAGACAAAGTGACTCTGGACAAGAGCCACGCCTCATACAGGATGTGTACGGCTGTAGGGAAATCTGAGAAACCACAGACACCAGGAACCAGGCGTCATGTTTGAGGAGAAATCTGAGAATTTCTTTAGTAAGATAAATCTTATTCACAAAGCATCCCAGGCCTTAAGAGAGCTTTTAAAGTGAAAAAATGTTGGGAGTAGTGTGGAGGACTTTTCGCGAGCCTGAGAGCGGCTGAAGAAGGAAGATGGTGGAAACAGAAAGAGCTGATTGGCTGATCCACCTAAACAGTGTACGAAATGAGCACAAACTTCCTTAACAATCATACAATTAATATAATGTAGACAAGATAAACCTTATCCCCATCCATCCATCTTCTTTCTCCTATCCGGGCTCGGGTTGCGGGGGTAGCAGCCTTAGCAGAAGTCCCTCTCTCCAGCCACTTGTGCCGGCTCCTCCGGGGGAATCTAAGGCGATCCCAGGCCAGCCGAGAAACATAGTCCCATAGACAATCCCATCCTCCAGGGTTCTGCTCCAGACGAGAGCATTTAGTCAGCCGGGTCCAAATAACAGTCAGCTCTATAAGCTAAGGAGGCTCCAGTGTTCAGAAGGGGGGGATTGCTGCAAAGTCAGCGATTGCAATCTTGGTGCTATTGTGCGCAGAAAAGTGCAATCTTCTTAGTTAGGAAACATGTTAGAAAAACAAACTGTTGATCCACAGCTATGATCAAGTGGGATTTATGAAGCTGAATTTAAATCAGTCGGTTAGATTGGGTTGAATTTAAAAATGTTTCTGAACAGAAACCGGATCTGCTCGTCTTTAAAGTGCCTTAAGACAAGATCAGCGCTGTATAAATGGACAGACCTGAATGGGTCTGGTTCCCAGATGACGTCCTGGATTCATGTGGTTTGTGGAGAAGTTTTTTAGTTAGTTTTGACGTGCAGGAGTGCAGCGATCCATAAGCTGCTTCTCTTCCATAAACTTCTTTTCTTTGACATAATCTGAGTTACTTTGTTAAACTAAAAGGCCTTGGCTGGGAGTTTTTTTTTTGTGTCAGTAATCACATTTATAATCACATCATAACTTTGAGTCGTGATCTAATCATGACGAAGCTTTGCTTTGTGTTTTTTTTTTTTTTTTTCATGTTGCTTCCCAGCAGCTCCGTAATGCTCAGTGTTTCTGACTACATTAGCAGCTCATGTCTTTGCTTTCACTGTAAATAGTCTGATGATGTCACGCTAATCCTGCGGGGGGGAAGTAGAGGATCCACGTCGAGATGTGAGACGCAGACAGTTTCCAACCAAAGAAGACTGAATGATGTTTAACAGGAAGGTGCTTCAGCTGAGTGTTGGCTTGATGGCGGCAATAAGCCCATATGTGTTGATTTTTCTTTCCATTCCAACTGATTTGCATGTTTCTCAGTTGCATTATAAAATAAATATTTGTCATATACAGCATATTAAAGATTTTAAAGGATTTATTAAAAGGATTTATTATGTTTTTTTTTTTTTTTTTCATTGTCAGGCTCCTCTCCTCCCAGTTTTGGTTCGTGAGGCAGACACCCTGTCTACTTTTAAGATTAATCTTAAAACTTTCTTTTCTGACAAAGCTTCTAGTCAGAGTGGCTCATGTTACCCTGAGCTATCTCTGTAGTTAGCTCAGTATGAGGGATTGCTGCAAAGCCATCAACAATGCAGACGACTGTCCACTGTGGCTCTACGCTCTTTCAGGAGGAGTGAATGCTGCTTGGAGAGACTTGATGCAACCTGCTGGGTTTCCTTAGAGAGGAAACTTTCTCACCAACCTGGAGGATCTGATGGAGTCTGACTTTGGAAAGAGCCTTGAGATGACGTGGGTTAATTGGAGCTATATAAATAAGATTTAATAGAATCTTTTTTTCATCTTAGATTATTTCATCAGGGGTGTGTACATGTTTCAGGACCACTGAGCTTTAATAAACCTAAAATATCTCTTACTCTTGGGAGAACTTCATTGGAAACATGAGGACATCACATGGTGGTAAACCATTAATGTTGTAAAACCTTAATTTCCCTACATCAAAACAAACAAAGTTGCTGTTTGTTTTGTTAGTTGTTCCATCTATAGATGTAACAAGGGAGCAAAGAGCATCACCTGCAGTTTTTTGGTCACTAATCTAAGTTAAAAAATAATAATTTGCCTTAGCTGTCAAGAAATTTTATTAAGTATTTAAAATAAACAACTAGGCTATTTTCCCCAATAATTTCTCAACTTTAAATCATAACAGTCTTTAATAGTGTCAATTTGATGAAACATCTGCAAAAGAGGAACCTCGGTCATTACTGAGATGGACATGGACAAACAGGGCTTCATTTAAAGCAGATAAAAGCTGAAGGTTACCAGTCTCAGCCTTACAGGCAGGGTGAGGAACTCAAAGTGAAGCTGCTGCATCGTATCGAGTCAGCTCAGGTGGTTTGGGCATCTGGGGTGTGCCTCCTTTTGGAGTTTCTTTCTGCGTACGTCCCACCAAGAGAAGACCCAGAACTTTCTGCAGGGACTATACTGATTTTCTCTGGGATCTCCCAGAAATAATTTGAGGTGTTCACCAGGGATCGAGATCTCTGGGTCTCCTTCCTGGACCTGTTACTTCTACAGCAGGTTCTTTGAGAACCAGAAACCAATGAATGGATGTAGCTGCTGCTGTCGCTGTAACCTGACACTATGCCTGGACCCCTACTGTCCCCAAGGAGCCGCCGCTGATCAGGATGAAGATAGGTGTTGGGTGGGGACCTTTTTACTTTTCTTAACCCAGATTGGTAAACCTTACTGATATCACTGATAGTAAACTAATAAAAATGCTTATTATCACAACTAAACAGTGCAGAATCCACGGCGTGTCAGCCCACAGATCACACTGCTGCTGCTGATTGGCTGCTCAGCTCAAGCTGCTGGCTGCTTTCATCGTCTTCATTTGAATCTGACAACAGAGGAAAAAATCTGCCTCACATGATGCAGAAACACTAAAAACATTCATGTTCCCACAGAGACATTCAGCTTGGTGCTGAATTTAGGATCACAGACTGTTATTAAATAACCAGAAGATGGCGCTGCTGCGTTGCGACTGATTCACAGTCAGTGCCAAAATAAAAAGCAGCTTCAAGACAACTAAGAATATTGTTTAACTGAATTCATTTAATTCTATATAATTCTTAAAAAAGACTTGAAAGACATTATATATATATATATATATATATATATATATATATATATATATATATATATATATATATATATATATATAATATAAAGAACAGAGAAATAATCTGTTTTAAAAAGTTCTCATCCTGTGGTGTTTGTCCAGCACCACTCCAGTCCAGCAGAGGGCGGTAAATGGACCAATCAGCTGCTTTGTCTCAGTGACGTCCACCGGAAGTGAACCTAAAAGGCTCCAGCAGCAGCTCAGCTGGAAGACGGTTGTGTTTTCGTTTCTCAGCTGAATCTCTGCGTAGTTTCAGCAACAATGTCTTCAGTTCAGCATCTGAGAGAGTTTATCAGAGAGCGACTAACTGCTGCTGCTGAAGAAATCTTCTCAGAGGTTGAGAAAACCATCGTCCGCTACGAGGAAGACGCCAGACGGCTGGAAAGCTGCTGGAGACCCCAGATAAAACTCCCCACCACCGGTATGGAGCTGCATGGAGCCGCTGGCTCATAAACCTCTGGTTCAGAAACGGATCTCAGTCTCTTTGTGCCGCAGCAGCTCCGCAAAAGTCGCGATTTCGCCGCAGTTTGCGTCTGATTCTCAGCTTCCGCTTTGGCTCTGCGGGGAAATCCCGTTTTAGAGTCATAAGGAATCCGATGAAGCTCTGCTTAAAATCTAATATATTTAAAAGGGTTCTGATTTAATGAGATCCAGTCTAATCTGCGCTGAGCGGCTCTACAGCTGCGCTTTGTTTGTTCCTCCACATCTGGACCAGAACGTTGTTCATGGTTTTCAGTATGAACCAAATTCATTTGGTTTTAACTCCAATAAACAGACTAAAACCAAATCATTCCAGCCCTAACTGACCTAATGATGCCACATTTTGTTTTGATCTACTTTAATGTCTAATACTGCATGTCTGAAATGCTCTATAGAAATAAAGCTTACTAAGCTTATATATATATAAGATATAAAATATCTTAATAAAAAGAGAGATCAGCTGGAATTATTTCTCGGCTTGTTTTTGCAAATGCAGGTTTATTAACGTTTTAAAACAGTTTTAGTAATCATAGAACAATGATTCATCATGGGCTCAATAAGATGAACTTTTAAAAAAGGTTTACCCAGAGACAATTAAAGGTTTGTGGATCAGAACCAGCTTTATTTCCCAGGTATGTTTTCACAAACGAGGACTTTTCCTCTGGATCGTACAATAATGCAGCGAAGGGAACGTCTGCAGACGGAGATGATCACAATGAGCCTTCCTGTGGGACAGAGAGGGAAGTTTTTTTTATTTAATTCAGAAGTTTACATACAGTTTCTTTGTATTTGGTCTTGGTTATCCTTCCAGGTTACTTACACTGGTCTGCCTGGTTCACTTTATAAACCGTGTCCAGTCGCTGGACTGAGCTCAGGTGTTGTGGCGTCTTCAGAACATTGACTTTGTTGTCCTTAATCCACTTCTGATCTGACGGGCCGCTTTCCATTACAAAGATGCTTCATTATTTCCTTATCGTGTTCATTCCCTATGATACCAGGATTTGTTTTTAAGTGCATCAGGTTCTGATGCAAAACACCCCCCACACCATGATGCTGCCTCCTCCGCACGTCATTGATGGGATGGTGCTGTGAGGCTTGCAGGCGGACCCTTTTCCTCCAAATGTAACGCTGGTCTTTATGGCCAAAAGATCAATTTGCTGACTGTGATCCTGCATTCTTTGTTTCCCCTGGAGTGAGACCATCTTCCTCTCTGAGTGGCCCTTCAGGCCATGACTGCACACGACTCATTCCACTGTGGATGATCAGGCTCTCTGACCAGCTTCAGCATCATCTTCTCAAGCTCTCTAACTTTTGTTCAGGGCTTCATTGAAACGTTTTATTAATAACAGCATCATAAAGTTATGAGTTGCTTCTTCACTATACATGTTCCTCTGAAAGGTGATGCTGGTTTGCTGTGTTTTTGTTCTTTTACAATAAGGCGCATAGGAGGCGACGCGTGAGAAGGGGAAGGAGGCGTGGCTTGATGCACATCTTGTCTTGGTCTATAGACCTAGAGGTGAAATATATCTTATTGCTCCTTTAAATATAAATGTTTGATCAGTTGAACCTTCATGCATCTGGACATTGGAGCCATGGTTGAACCAGACTTGTGGAGATCTGCAGCTCTCTCTGTCTTCCTGTTTTTTTCCTGTTTTATTATTATGCAGAATTAGATGTGGTGAGCAGAATAACTTTAGATGGTTTTGCAGAGTTTAGGGAACAATGGGTTCGACAACTTTTCCTGTTTGTGCTTCTAAGCAAACTTTATATGTAGCTGTGTTTATGTTAGGAGCTTAAGGCGTGATTCTCAGAGTTTTACTTCTTCTCGTTAGAGCGACATGGCTTAAAAATAAAGTCTTTGATTTCATTATAAACAAATGTTTCCTCCTTTTCATTTCACTAAAAGAAATTAAATAGATTGTTTTAAAAAACAGCTTTTATTTCAAGCATTTAATCTGGGAGTTAATCAGAATTCAAAGTGCAACTAAATCCAAGCAGTAAAACATGCTGGCGGCCATGTTTGCTGCTAGTGGTTTTACTCTGAGCTAAGGACAGGCTTTAATCAGAATCATAAATACTTTAATAATCCCAGAGGGAAATTGTTGTTTCAGTACAATCGCCATAACATAAACAAACAAACAGCCTTACACGGTGCCCACATGGCGCTGCCATTACTCTGTGAAAAGATGGAAGCCACAGAAAAGGAAGGTGGGAGGGAAAAAACATAACTCATACTTTATCCTATAACAGGATACAGTTTGAGATATCAAAAACCTCTTGCACAAAAAGCACAAATAGGACGAGACACATATAGCAGAAGGTAAACATTTGAGACTAGTCGCGTGTAATTTCATCAGTTTATATGAGCATCAGTTATGTGTGTCTGTTTGGGTGAAAGTGTTTATATTTCCATAAACGCTCTCCAGCGGCCATTGTCTTTGATGTTATCAGCCGGCCAACAGTTCAGAAAGCATCCGCAGGTCTCAGCGGGGGAGGAGGGAGCAGGGGAGAGTTCTGAGCATTCTACACCATAACAATCCAGGAGTAGAGATAGGGAGGGCAAATATGTTATTTGTTATGAGACAGCTGCCCTGCCTTTCCTGTCAGCTTTAAGTCTTTTGCTGGCTCCAAATGGTAAATCCAATTTTCCAAATTAGTTGGGCTTTTCTGCGTTACACTTCCAGATATTATCCCATCTCCCCTTGAGTTCAACCATCGAAGCCAGTCTGCGTACCAGCACATCCAGATTTTAGGCTCTGCTTCTCCACCTTCCAGAACTGTCCGTTCACCGCCTTAGTGAGCGCGTCATATGCAGCCAGCAGCCTGATCAATGCCAAATGGCTACCGACATCCGCTGTATTTGCTGATACATCAAAAATCCACCAAATCCAATAAGTAGAAATCCAAGTATCCTGAATTCAAACATGCAAACGTTTCAAACGTCCAGGAATGACAAAGTCGAAAGACACACCGTTTTCCATCCAAGAATATAGGGTGTATCCCACAAAATTAGTCAAATCAGGACCGGTCGGGTCCGCCTTTCGTTGCCTACCCGTCAAAAAAAAATTATCAATAGCATTGAGAGACCAGCTTACCAGATCCATTCATTTTCAGAGTTCGGTTGATATGAAATAAGTGCTCTGAAAGAGAAGACATAGTAGCAGAAGCAGGAGAGAATAATTTAATTAAACGATTAAATAAAAGTGCCTCGTATTATGGTAAAAGAAAAGTTATTTATATTTTCCTAAAAATATATGCAGCATTGCATGCTATTCTTTTTATGGAAGCCAACTGAGTTAATTGGCAAAATGAAAACCAGATCTTTCAAACAAATTGTAAATTCAAATGAATCAATTAAATAAATGCATCACCAAGCTCCATTTCTCGTGTATCAAGCTACAAAATAAATCACAATAGAATCTGGAGCTACAGGTCAGGATGTCTGGCCTGAACAAAACTGATGCATGACTAGAGCTGGGTGATAATTCACTAACAATAAATATGGATAATAGAAAAAAAAAAGGTCAATAAAAAGTTCGGTAGAATAACAGTTTGCCTTCCTTTTGCATTATAGCCAATCATGTAGGTTAATATTACAGTTATTACGTCCTCCCAACCAATCACAATGCAGAACCAGGAGCCAAGCCCGGCCCCCTTTAAAGAGTTCAGGGAGCATGCTTTATCTTTTCTTTTCTAAAAATTTACAGTTTTGGT
This sequence comes from Fundulus heteroclitus, assembly GCF_011125445.2. Taxonomy (NCBI): domain Eukaryota; kingdom Metazoa; phylum Chordata; class Actinopteri; order Cyprinodontiformes; family Fundulidae; genus Fundulus; species Fundulus heteroclitus. Next base: position 1,412,908 of record NW_023397066.1, on the reverse strand, counting down.
AAAAAGTTGGTTGAATAAAGCGTTTGTGTGTCTGTATCTAAAAAATAGCTCATTAAGCAACAGCATAAAAAGCCCAGGGCTGCACTTAAAATAATTTTAAGTTTTGAATTTTTTGATAATAATCAATCTCGATCAATATTTCTATTTTATTAATATACTGTTTTTTTCTATATCCTCCATCCCTATGCATGGCAGCCACTAAGTCAATGAACTCTTGTGTTTGTTGTCCCTCCAGACCTCCAGAAGCAACATGGCAGCAACCAGGAGGAGGTTCTGGCTGAGCAGCAGCTCTTTGATCCGTGGAGGCTGCCCAGCGCACACCCAGAGGAACCAGAACCCTTAAACCTTAAAGTGACCCAGGAGGAGCTGGAACCCCAGATTAAAGAGGAACAGGAGGAACCAGAACCGCCACACATTAAGGAGGAACAGGAGGAGCTCTCTCTGGAGGTCGAGCAGTTTGTCTTGAAGGAGGAAACTCTTACCTTCATGGAGGTGCCCACTTATCAAGAAAGACACTTTGGTGAAGCAGCTGCGAGTGACGAGCAGCTGTACTCTGGGGATTTTAATGACGATCAGAACCATGAAGGAAGCTACTCTCCTGTGTCAGAGAGTCGGTCCGATTCTGTCCCAGACACTCCCATAACCTGCGATGTTTGTTTGAAAGGCTTCAAATCGAAGTACAGCTTATACCGCCACCAGAGGATCCACTCAGGTGTGAAGGCACACACCTGTTCCATATGTTTCAAAAGGTTCACCCAGGGTTCCCATTTAAGAGCCCACATGAGGTCCCACACTGGGGAGAGGCCATTTTCCTGTGAAACGTGTGGGAAAAGCTACACACAAGTTGGCGGTTTAAACGCTCACATGAGAACCCACACGGGCGAGAGGCCGTACTCCTGTGAGATATGTGGTAAAAGTTTTATCAGTTGTGCTAACCTGATCTGCCACCGGGGAACCCACACCTGTGAGAGGGCGTTCTCGTGTGAAACGTGCGGAAAAAGCTTCATTCAGAAGAGGAGCTTGAACGCGCACATGCGAATCCACACGGGTGAGGGGCGATGTTCGTGTGAAACGTGTGGGAAGAGCTTCACAGACAGGTGGTTCCTGAACGCCCACAGAAGAATCCACACGGGCGAGAAGCTCTACTCCTGCAAAACCTGCGGGAAAAGCTTCTCTAAGAACTCCACCTTAAAAGTCCACATGATCACGCACACCGGCGACAGGCCCTATTTATGCGACATGTGTGGAAAGGCTTGTATCAGCAGAAGTTACCTGAAAGTCCACATGAGGACCCACACAGGCGAGAGGCCGTTCACGTGTGGGAAATGTGGAAAGAGTTTCATTCAAAGCGGTAATTTAAACGTCCACATGAGAAGCCACGCAGAGGAAAGGTAGAAACTCTGTTGATTTGTGTCTTCTGCCTCTTTTTGGACCAGTTTAGAAGTTTTTCAATGACTGATTATAACAAATGATTGATTTTTGTTCTCCTCAAAATGTTTGCATATAAGTTTCACTCAAAGTATTTTTTTTTGCATCCAACAAGACTAAATAGAGACAGTAGCTATGTTTACATGCATAAAATGTCACAATCGGATTGAAATGTACTCAGAATACAAAAAAACCCCAAAAAAATCCTTATTTTACCGTTTAAATGGGCAAACAGTCTAATTCTATCTAATAATGTGCATTTATAGGCACCTGACTTTATTCAGAATAGAACCTCTCTGACATGCGCAGTTATCACATTTCCCTTACAAAACGTCAGAAGAAGAACTTCTGTCTTTGCTGAACAACAAAAAACAGTAAACAAAGCAGTATTATATGAGTTTGTTTGTCTTCCGAGTACCCAGACTGGACTTGCATCAGGTTCTAGCTACAGTAGAGATGTTATTGAATAAATAATAATTTTGAGCACTTTTAATGTTTTGAATTGAAAAGTTGTATCGTGAGCACCAACAGTTTTGCTTCCTGCCGTATTTCTGCCATTAAATGTGGAAATGTGTCACGTTTACATCAGGTGCACATGCGCACTGGGGTCAGTTTACCTCATTCAGAGTAACTTAATCCTGACAAGCGCTTATATACACAATGATCAGATTATCAATCAGCATAAACCACCCAGGTCATTTGGATTACAATCTAATTATGATTAAACTTCATCCGATCATCATATTCCGATTAGCTTGTCAGAGGCTTCTTCAAATGCACTGCAATACAGAAAAGCTACAAGAGATCTGTTCCTGCCAGCAGCCATCAGTATCTACAACAACTCTGTAAAGAATGTGTATCCATAGGATTTACAACATTTAATTTCCCTTTGCATCAATAAAATGTATCAAAATTTTAACCTACAAGACACATTTGTATTCCGATTGGCCCTTTTATTCTAACTACTTTTGTTCTTGTAAACGTAGCTACTCTCCAATTTTTTAAGCATTATGTGAAGACAGTGACACTTTACCATGACAAAAATAAATCAAAATAAGCTCTTGTTATGTATGTATTTCCAAAATAATGAGACCAAAATTGGAAATCAACACAAATGCGTCTTAATTTAGTAAAAGCAAATAATCTTTCTGTTACACCCTGAAGTAAAATTAAATGTAAGAGATTCAAACTTCAAAATCACTAATATTTATTTATGTATTTAACTTTTGGTTGTTGTAATATGCTTTAAATCGTTATCTTTACAAATAAATGTGATTAAAATAGGAAGTAGAAATGATGCATTTAGTTTTCTGCATGGCATCTAAATATGCAGGCGGATGATTTGGCGAAATTAAGGGTGCTTATAAACGTTAAAAAAATTATTCTGCAGTATTTTAGATAATTCATCCTTCCGTTAAGTTTTCCTGACAGGATCAGAACAGCTTTGCATTGTGTTTATGTCAGATTTACATAGCACTCAGCTACATAAATCCATATAAAACAAGCTTTTTCTTTGGTTTAAGGTGTTTCTGTTGGACCATCATGTCCAGTAGAAACCACTTCAGTCTTATTTGGGTTCAGTTTCATGAGAACAGAGGCCATGTGGTTCTTAAAGAAGTAAAGTGAAGAGTTCAGATTGTTCTTACTTTTACTTCAAATGACACGTGGAACCAAGTCGCTAATAAAGCTTCCATAGTCTCCATCAGGCAGACACATGTGAATCTAAAGTTTTAAGTTTTTAGGAAGAATCCATGATGTGGTAACGTATGTTTGTTTAGTAACGGATGAATAATTCACTATATGTGTGTAATCATCTAATTCCCCTGTAATAAAATGCTTTGTGCAGAACCTTTTCTGGCATCTCTTCATTATCGTCTAGTTTTTCCTCGGAGGTGACGGACCAGCTCCAGGTTCAGGGTCTGAGCTGTTTCTCCACCTGAGTAGGAACTCAGGAGCTTCCTGGAGCGATTCTCTCAGCTCAGCCGATGCTTGTAACCGTTGTTGTGTTATAAACTGAGAAGTTACAGCTAACGTGATGGAGGCTGCAGATCACAGACCCAAACAGGTGCAGGAAAGGAAGTTTGGTTCTAAAAGAACAGATTCATGGCTGCCGCTCTATAAACTCTCCTTATTCTGGAGTCATTCCATTAAACCCTCAATATTCATAACTCGTCTGCGTTTCATTTTTCTATAAACACAAAACTTCGCTATTAGACCAGTGAGGTCTGGTCGGGGGGTTTTGGACTTTTTGATGAACAGCAGACTTTAAATCAGATGAAGTTTCTAAAGCTGGAGAGGAGAAACCTGGATGAACTTCAGCGTCTCTAACTGGACCAGATGGACCTGCTGATCCCCCGGGTTCATCTCTAAAGCTCTAAAAAGTTCTTATGTATCAGAAATCTTCTGATTTCTAAGCATGCTCTACTAAACTATTGCTTTACTTATCTAGCATTGAATCGTAACTTCTTGTTCTAGTTAAAATATAAGTTCTTCATTTAAATTAAATAAGTTCCATCATTATTCAAATTTCAGGGATTTTGTTCTTCACCCTGCAGGTCGTCAGTTGACACATTGGGTATTTAGAATTAGAATAGAATAGAATTCAATTTTATTGTCATTGCACTGTCACAAGTACAAGCAACGAAATGTGTTCTCTGCATTTAACCCATCACCCTTGGGGAGCAGTGGGCTGCCATGTGCGGTGCAATCTGGGGTTAAGGGTCTTGCTCAGGGACCCAGAGTGCCGGCACTGGGGATTGAACCGGGTACTTGCATCCTTCTCTGAGTGCAAGCACACTGCTCTAACCACTAGGCCACCACTCCCCACTATTTAAAGATTTAGATCTGTACTGAAGCTGCACCAAAATGTTTTGAGGTTTATAACAAACTACTGATAATTGTTCAAATGTTTTAAGTCCTTAAAACATTTGATTTTAAATGTATTTCTTTAAAATATTGAACTTTGTTTCACACATTTAAGTTAGACTTTTAATGCAAAAAAATGGACCAATGCAGCAATTTTTCATTTTAAATTTTAAGTTTAATTTGTAGAATAAATTCTGAATTTACTTTATTTTAAATTTATTAATTTATTTCCTATTTAGTTTGAAAATAACTGCTCTCTATGAAGCTTAGCCTGTTTCCTTGTAGTAGTTTACGACCAGATTTTCCCAATCCAATTTGGCGGAACCTTTGACGTATCACAGCAGTGGGCCACCCTGCTCGACGAGGAGTGTTCGTATAAATGTCTGAGTGGCGTTGTTGTCTGAGCTGGAGATGAAAAGTCTCTGCAATCAGAGTTTATGGCGTTCAGTCTCTCAGTGAAACATTTTAATGTAAATCATCCAGTGGATGAGGAGGACTTGGATGGTTTCATGAGCCACATGGAGTGACAGCAGAACAGGGGGGGGAAACAAAAGGTTGACCTCAGTCCGACCCAACATGGAAGAACACGGCCTGTTTGACACTGAAAAAGTTTTGTACCAAACGACAAACCAGTGAGAGCCTGTTGTGTATTGAGGTGTTTTATGTTCATACTAAGATTCAAGGTAACAAACTAAAACGTGGGTTTTATGCAGTTGATAGATGATTAATTATAGGCTATTTTAGCTACACTAGGGTTTGAACAAATTGATAAAGTCCAATAGTTTCCACTCAGATCACTTTGGGAAAACAGATTTTAATCAAAATTGTAACAAAGACTCAAGGTTTGTGACTTTGTTGAGGAAAATGATTCACTCTTTGAGTCTTAAAGTAGGATGCAGGTTAAAACGTACAGTAAAAGTGATTTTCTTTGGTCCCTATGTTTTATTATGAACCTTTGTTGCCCAGCTCAGGATTTTAACAACACATTTCCATTTAGTTATCTCAGCATGATACCAACAGGTGCCCTAATATCACCAACATAACTTTATAACACAAGTTCACACCAACAGGAAGTGTTTGTTAACACCTTTCAGTCCCGGCCTGCTGATCAGATACCTGATTGATAATTGACCACAACATTCTGATTGGACGGTTGGTGTCTATGAGCCCGCCTCCAGCTCCTGATGACAGCAGCTTTACCATCATTACCTTGTTACACGTTTTTAAAAATATATATTTTTTAATTAAGTTTAGTAACAGAGTTTTTTATTTTGCAATATAGGTCCCAGTCAAGTTTATTTCCTGTAATAACTGCTGTTCTTTTCATTTAATCTCTCATTTTCAGAGTGTTTCACTACATTATCTAACCAGGAGGTGGCAGTGTTCTAGACAGTAAACGTGTTAAAAGGTGCATGTTTCTGTATTAAAGGCAATGATAAAAATGTTTAACTTCAGACCAGCGTATGGTTTTTATGTTATCAACAAACATATAATGTTTTAACATTCCAAAGCATCTCTTAAATATAACCAGGGCTTCAGGTCCACTCAGCTTGGTTGTTGGTACAGTTATAAAAAGATTATTACCACCGCTGCCATAAACAACAAACAATATCTGTCTTCAAAGCTCGGAACGGTTTATGAAAATGTGATATACACAAGTAAATGTTCTGGAAGCATCATTTGTAACACATATTCCTGTAGGCATATTTGTTATTTCAGTCAGTCCGCATGTATTAGCAGTGGTCCATAATTTGTTTTTTTTTAATACTTTTCAAATGGCAGTATATGGAGAACCAGTCAATCTTTAGGTCACCAATAAAGTAGATTTCCTGACCCAAAGTAATGTTTTTATCCAGCATTTCACAGATGGTGTCGGACTATAAACTGTTGGCACTTGATAGACGGTACCAGCAACACATGTATTGGTTTTCCATGAAGCAGATGTACTTTAAAGCATAATAATTATGTGTTAAAGTTCATCAGATCAATACAAATTTTTACTGAAAGGTGATTCTGATTATAAAACGCAACTTCACCACTAAATACAGTTCTATAATTTCTGTAGCTGTTATACCCTTAATTTATTAAGATATGTATTTTATATTCATTTAACAGTTTTGTAACTTATTCCTGAGACTGTTTATGTTAATATATCCCTTACCAGGGAGGCTTAAGAGTGTGATTCCTCTGTAATTGGAACACACCCTCCAACCCCTTTTTTAAATAGGGGGACCACCACCCCAGTCTGCCAATCCAGAGGAACTGCCCCCGATGTCCACGCTATGCTGCAGAGCCGCGTTAACCAACACAGCCCCACAACATCCAGAGCCTTAAGGTACTCAGGGTGAATCTCATCCACCCCCGGGGCCTTGCCACCGAGGAGCTTTTTAACAACCTCGGCAACCTCAGCACCAGAGATGGGAGAACCAGACCCAGAGTCGAGGTCGGCAGCACGCCACCCCCCACTATAAACATAGTTGGTACTGCGTTCTTCACTCCTTCACCAAACAATCAGATTCTTCTGCTTGTTAATCACAGCAGGAGGCTGACTGACAAGGAGGCGGGTCTAAGCAAAACAAATTATAAAATAAATTAATGAATAAACAGTAGCTCTACCATTCACATAACCTTAGCTCTGTAACATTAATAATTTGGCAAAAATTAAATTACTCTAATTCTTAATAGGCTCCAACAGAGAGCTAAAGGTCTCAGCAGTGACTCTGAAGACTTTGTCTGATAGAAACCAGTGGAGAGCAGATCCACAGAGAGCAAACCAGTCTGAAGTGAACTAAACCAAAGATCAGCTCTGATAGAGACATACAGACTCCTCTGACGGCTCTACAGGAGGTTTTTATTCAGCCATCAGTGACTGAAACGAGAATGGAGCTGAACCAACATGGCCGTCTGGTTCTGCTGTGGTCTTCAGAGGAACACAACAACAGACTTGTTTGTGTCGGTGGTTTGTGTGTTTTTCTCAGTGTGGTTTGTGTTGCTCTGATCAGTGAGAACAGAAATACAGTCGGCTGCTTTGTTTGTTCCTGCTAACTAAATTCTCTCCTGTTGCACCATCAGAAAATACAGATGAGCAAAGTTCTAATTATCATTATCAGCATTTATTTGTGTCATTAAACAGATTGAGCTGTTTTCAGTCTGATCAGCTCTGAGTTCAGGGTCTGAACTGTTTCTCTCCCTGATGAAGAACACAGGTGCTTCCTGGAATGATTCTTTCAGCTCAGCCGATGCTTGTAACTGTCATTGTGTAATTAAAGTGAAAAGCCACAGCTAACAGTGTGAAGGCAGCAGAGCACAAACCCACACAGCTACAGGAAATGAAGTCTGATTGGCTGTCAGCAGTTTGTTCTGCTCTAATAACCACTGAGAACAGATTCATATCTGCTGCTCTACAAACATCTAGCCTCTGTGGTTTGTTTCTGCTTCCTGGAAACATTTCATCTGTTTTTATTTAAATTAACATTACAGCTAATTGATTGTGAAGGTGAAGGCCTCAGGAATTAGTTTCCAGAACCATCATCATTATTTCCTCATTGTTCTCCCGTTGAATCCCACTGACTGCCTGAGCTCCAGTTGATGAAATTATTTCAGCTTCTGGTGAATACGGTCCTCATGAGGACAACATTCAGACTTCAGTCCAGATTGATCAAACCTCTGGATGCTTGTTTTTAGCCACAGGAGCTTTAAAGTAGCTCGCTCTGCTGTTTGTTCATGTGTGGAAACAACAGTGTCATCAGCGTAGAGGTTTATATTCTCACAGTGAGATGATTCAGACAAAAACCTAAATGATCAGAGAACATCTAGCTGAACCTGCTGGTAAACCCTTTACTGATTAAATTCACATCATTTAAATGTTGATATAAAAGTGAAAAATGTTTCAACAATAATGTATGAGTTTATTAAACTACTGAATGTGCAGGAAAAAAATCTGTGCTTACAAGAAAGGAATCACAGTAAAATGCAGAAACATGAAAGCAAGCTTTACTTTCTCCACTCTCTCCTTTATAACATTGTGAATACTGATGAAAGTGATGAATGTGATAAATTGCTGAGATGTGATGGTGCTAAAAGCTGGAGAGAAAGCAGAGAGTCAGCGTGTGTTCAGGTGGTGGACGGTCCCTGGTTTGTGAGCATCATCAGCAGAGAGAGTCCACAGCAGTACACCAGACTCTTGACTATCAGCACTGTGTAGAGCAGGCAGAGCAGCTTCACCCTGCACTCAGACTGGAAGGACACTGGCAGCTTCACTGGCAGCTGAGGAGGGACAGAAGCTGCTGCTGGATCAGGACCTGGAGGTGCTGCTGGATCAGGACCTGGAGGTGCTGCTGGATCAGGACCTGAAGGTGCTGCTGGATCAGGACCTGAAGGTGCTGCTGATGGTGGAGACCTTGTTGTTGGAGCTGGACGTTCTGGAAGAAAATAAGTCCAGCAGTTCAGTCATAGTGTGAAATGACCAACATGAAACTGAATCTCTGCTGAACTCGTGTTCTGCTTTTCGTACCTTGGATCTGGGTTTGGTTTATAACTTTGCCAGTTTCATGCTGAACTTCACAGATGTATTCATAATCATAGAGAGCATCATCATTAACCAGCCTGATGCTGGCAGAACTTCTTGACCCGCTGAGCTTCTTTTCTTTCTCCTCAGCAGGGAGCGGCTTCTCCTGTTTGCTGCTCTGCTCCCGTCTTTTCCAGGAGATCTGGACCAGAGGAGGAAACATGCTGGAGGCCAGACACATCAGAGCCGTCTTTCCCTTCTTAGCTGCATGTTCTGTTTTTACCGGACACACAGTCACCACAGGCTTCTTCTCCTCTGTTCCTAGAGACAGCAGCAACAAGCAGCACAGACAGAGTCAGCAGCAGCTTCCAGCTCTGGTCCTTAAAATTACAGAGCTGGAAAAAGTATTTACAGATTTGTTCAGGGTTGTTTCACATGAAACTTAAATGTTTCCGATCTCCAAAGTACCATGAAGCATTTCTTCACAACCAGTTCGTGCATCTGATAAAACCTGTTGTCTCATTTCTGTATTAAAATAACAAAAAATGCTTTGCTGTAAAATGTATTTGAATTTATTTCTAATTTGAAGGCAGTGAAAATTTTAATCTAATAATTTTTTTCTGTTATATTTTCACAGAGGATATTATGTGTCTAATTTTTGTACATGTGGTCCTTTAAACTACAAAGCCGGGAGAAGTAGTTATGCCCTTACAGATTTATTCTGGTTTTATTTATGTTAAACTTAAAACTTTATGTTCACCAAAGCACCATAAGGTCACGTCAACCACTACAAACAAATTATTCACTGTCAAAATAATTCTCCTCATTTGAATGGAGTGAAAATCTTTATTTATTAATATTTTTCTTTTACATTTTTATTTATGTACATAATTGGTTTATATGTTATATAGTTAACATAATGTATATCTTCTTAATTACTTGGTGTAATGACATAAACCAGAACTGTTTCCTACTATAACATCACATTTTTTAACTTTGTCTGGTTTTTGTTGTTCTTTTTAATGTCAACTATGAAAACTAAACTAAACATTTTCATATCAAAGATAAATTAAGATATACAAAAAGCTGTTTGAAGGGGATGATTTAATTTAATATAAATGGATTTTTTACTAAAAACATCTCAAACAGCAGCACATCATGACCAGATTCATCCTGGAGGTCCCAGAAGAACCCAGAACAACATCTAAAGCTCTGCAGGCCTCACTGAACCATGACCTCTAAGGTCGGAGGTCATAGTTCAACAATACGACAGAGAGACTGGACCAAAATGGCCTGACTGGGAGATTTACAACGCAAGGCAGGTTTATTATGAAGCATTTTTCAGTAACCAGATTATTCAAAGTGCTGACCAGAACTACTGCTGACCCAAAAGAGACTGGTGTCGTTCACAATCCACCGTCATTAGATTAATATGCAGTTATATCAAATATCAGGCTGTCTGTTTTATTTCCTTACTTAACAAATTAATACTTTATTTGGGTTTTCCATTAATTTCCCATACATTTTATTCACAAAGCATAACGAACAGACCCGTAAGGTGGAGGAGCAGAGCCACAAGCTTGATGTGCTGGAACGCAGACTTGCTTCGGTGGCTGAACTCAAAAGGGGAAATGGAATAAAATCTGGGTGTGAAACGCGGAAAAGAGCCCAACGAATTTGGAATATTGGATTCGCCATGTGGAGCCAGCAATGAAAGTGTTGCAGCTTGTCCTCATAACAAATAAAGTATTTGGATTACGCCTCCCCTATCTAGTCACTCCTGGATTGTTATGGTGTAGAGAGTTCAGAACTACCCCCCCGCTCCCTACTCCCCACGGACATCTGTGGATGCTCTGAACTGTGGGCCAGTGATGACATCAAGGACGATGGCCTCTGGAGAGAGTTCATGACATATACAATCTTTCACCCAAACACACACGCATAACTGATGCACAAAACAACAGACGAACTTCATGCACTAGACTCCAAGGTTAATGTAACGTTTCTGGTACTGGAGCTGCTAATTGCAATCAGCGCACCTGCGCTGCCTTCACCTCTACCGGCTTATAAGCCCTGCGCCTCGCAGCCTCCAGTGCCAGAACGTCTCGAGCCTCACGGTGAGAACTTCCAGCCATTTTTCTGAGAGTCTGTCTGCCTGTCTGCCTGTCGACCCGTTTTGCCCCTGTTTTTTGAGCCAGCCTGAACCCCGTTGGATTTGTCTGCCCGCCTGAGTTCTGTTCTTCAGCCTCAGAGATGTGGACTGCCTCCCTGTGTTTCGGACCCTGCCAGCCTGTAAGTTTCTGAGATTGCCTACCCTTTGATTATTGTGATTCTGGATTTGGATGTGGACCTGGACCTGGACCCGTCTCTGGATTCTCCCTCGGAAACCTCTGCTGGATTAAACGGATATCCCTCCCGTCAAAGAACCGGACCGGACCTGGACAAAGAACTGGATAGCCCCTTCACGGACCCTGCTGCTTCCTGGAAACCAGACGCTGCTAAACAAGCCGTCCTCGTGCCCCAGGTTAGTGACTCAGCTCCGTGTAATATTCCCTCTGTACCCCGCTGGTCACTAACTTACCACTCTGCCTTCAGGAACCGCCAGAGGCTGTGTGCTGCTGCACAAACCAGGGGGGTCCGCGCCGCCACCATCTTTAATAAACTGTTAAAGTTTTACTCACTCGTTTTCGGGTATTTCTTGGGTCCATCCATATTCATTACAGTTAACCCCTGCATAAACGTTTTCTCGTCATATGTGCTTTTCTCCTGCAAGGTTTTTTAAAATCTCAAACTATATCCTGGAATTAGGATAAAGTGTGAAATCTGTCTTTTTTTCCTCTCCCTTCCCAAATGTGGCTCCTATCTTTCCACAGAGTTAAAGACAGGGCTCTATGGCAACCATGTCAGCAAGGCCTCAGTTAATCATTTCCCCCAAATGTTTGTGATGTATGTGATGGACGGTTGTACTGGAACTGTAATTTCCTCTGGGATTATTAAAGTATTTCTAATTCTGATTTGGATTCTGATTTTTACATAAAATAAAACTTTTTACACCTGTTGTCTCAGTTTAGATTTACTTAGGTTTTTCTCCAAATTGATTAGATCTGATCATTTTTAAATGATTACACATTAAATACTTTTAGCAGCAGGATTAGAAGCAGATAAACTGAGATTAGTTTTACAGAAAAATTTTATACCAGTGAAATAAAAGGTCCTGTAATTCCTGAAGCAACATAAAGCGACTTTATAAACATCTTAGTTTCTCTGCAGTTTTTCTTTAGTTTGTTATATTTCTGTTTAATTTAATAGAAATAAAAGTTGAACAACTTTAAACAACAGCATTTATTACCTGAATATTTTTCATTAATCATAAAAAGTAATTTGCCTACAGAGTGCCCTACCGATCAGCGTATTGATGTATCGATGTGTGCATTAGTGAGTGCAATGGGGTGAAATTGGCTTTAGTGTAAAACTTACCATTTGACGAAATATACATTTTGTTGTTAATTTATGCTTAGAATTGTTATCTTCAGTGAAATATTTTCTACTTTTTATTTAATTTATTTATTTTGAATTTCATTTCATAAAAACTGTCTCCCACCTCTCGCCCAGTGAGTGCAGGAGATAAACACCAACCACCCAGCACCCTGGCACAGAAACTGAGGCATAGGAAATGGACAGATGGGTTTCATATAACCTTTAACATTTATTTTATAACTGTGACAAATTTTATTCTAAACAACAATAAGCAGAAACACTTTTAAGTGAAAACATCCGTCTCATTCTGTGATTAATTAAGATCAAATATGAATTTTATCATCTTCAACATCTGACAGTAAACATATTTAAGCTTCAACATGTTGACTCTAAATGATATTTTTGTGCATCAAGTTTTCTCTCTGTGACAGAAATGAAAGAGAAAAGGCGTCAGAGGAAAGAAGCTGTGCAGTAAACGGGCCGGGCTCCGGGTTCTGACCCAGAACGGCTGCATCCAGGAGCCACAGGGTGAGAACGTGGTGCCGCTGCTCTCCCCACTGATCCACCCTGCAGCCTCACTGAACACTGTTTAAAAGCAGCAGAAGAAAATCCTTTGATTCATGGCAGCAAAATGCTTCTGTTGCTCCACTCTGAACTTAAAACCAGAACCAGAAACTTTGGACCTTTGGACTCATTTTCAGCAGATTTCATCTCTGCTGATCAGAAACATTCAGGATTTATTACCAAGAAACTTTACAACCTTTAGAAACTTAAATGTTTGATTCAGTCAGAGACATTTTTGATTCTTTTCTCTTTAATTTATATTTTCATTTGATGGATTTTCAGCAGATTAAAATGGATTATTAAAACAATAAATTAATAAGTAGTTTAAAATCCTGAAGCAGCAGAAAGTGACTTTAAACACATTTTAACTTCAATAATAAACAATAAATCTTGGTTCTTACCTACAAACAGTTTGGTTCCAGAACCAAAGAGGTAGTTCCGTCCCCCACAGTAAGAAGGACTGATACAAAAACCTTTCTGCTGTTTTTCAGTCTGATTATCTTCAGTTTTTCTCTCTCAGCTTCATGTAACACTGAGTTTTAGCTGTTAGTAAATGTTTAAAGAAGATTTTACACTAATTAGACTTTTATCAGCAATATTAGCAGATATTACAGGATCAGAGTTACTGAAGGTTTTCACTTTCATATTTCTGAAATTATAAAAAGTATTTTATTGAATAGTTCAGAGACTTTTTTCATGTTTTTCCTAAATTCTTGATGTTTTCATGGTGAATTCTCTCCTAATGATAAAAACTAACATGTAAATGCTGAAGCAGCAGAAAGTGACTTTAAACACATGTGAACTTGTCCAATCAAACAATAAATGTTGGTTCTTACCTGTTCCATCCAGCTGCTTCCAGAAGCACAGATGGTAGCAGTATCCTCCACACAGGGACAAAGACTGCTACCAGAAGCCGTCTGCTGCTGAATGGCTCGGCTGAGGAGAAGCAGTCCAGATGATGAAGCAGGATCAGCTTTCAGCTCCATCATGTCTTTCTCTAATGTTCACATCAACATGACCGTCTCTTCTTCTCTTTTCTTTCAGCCACACTAGCAGCATGGTTCTGATGCTGATGTCAGTCAGTGGCTCGCTCCACTACTTTAGTCCACATGGACTGGATCTGGGAGTTAGTTCACATCTTCATGTTGTCCTCAGGATCAAGTGGAGGAAAGTTTGCTGCTTCTTCATGACTGGATGCAGATGTAAAAAGTGTCTGAATGAGAAGCAAGCAGTGGTGGAACATGAGCTCATGTTCAGGAGATCAGAGCTGAACTGTCTTGGAGAAGTTGCTCTGAGCTCCTGTCTGGATCCTTGGCAGAACATCAGAAATGTGCTCTGAAGGTCCAAAGTAGGAGTGAAGGAAGCTCTGCAGACATCCTGGATGAAGCCTCTCATCTATGCCAGTGTGTTTCCTTCTTTGTTGGCATGTTGTCTGGCTGAAAGTCTTCAGTGTGTTCAGTCTGAGCTGCAGCTGCTGAAATCTCCTGAGATCATGAATGCTGCTTGGTGGTCTGTGGTTTCCTGGAAGCTGAAGGTGTCATGAAGCAGAGAGAGAGCTGCGTCTGAGCTGGGAACCAAACTGCCTCCTTTAATCACTCTACCAGTGATAGAACATCAACTAATAATGTGGGTCAAAGGGAAGTTGAAATAAACAGCACTCAGTAAACCTGTGAAAACAGCTGAAAGTTCCAAAATTTCCAAAATTTCTGATTCAAATTATAATCAATCAATCAATCAATCAATCAATCAATCAATCAATCAATCAATCAATCAATTTTATTTGTCAACTGCAATTTTCATTGCAATCGAAAATTCAGTTCCAGTACAACCGTCCATCACATACACTTAACAAACATTTTGGGGGAACGATTGACTGAGGCCTTGCTTTGCCAAGGAACACAACCAGTCGGCCGCTGCTAAAAAGCGCAGCCGTTCCGGCGCATTCCTCCAAACTGCCCCAGACCCCGCTTTACACGGGGTCCCCAGGCGCTGCCCTTGAAGATCTGTTGAAAAAAGATTTACACTGGGGGAGTGGAGGGAGATAAAAAAGACAGATGCTGCACAATTTGTGTTTCCACACAAAATGTTCATCTCATCAATGACGAGACACATATATGCAGAAAGGTAAACATTTGAGTGCTGGTCGGGTAAAGTCATCTGTATTTGTGAGCATATGTGTGTCTGGGTGCATGTTGTGTGGAAATCTGTATGTCCATGAAGGCCGTCCTCCGGCAGGCAAGTGTCCTTCATGGAAAGTCTATCACTTCACAGCTCCAGCTTGACGCCTCCACAGATGTCAGCAAGGAAAGGGGGGGGGGGGGGGGGGGGGGGGGTTAGGGGATTTGTGCGATGTCGCCATAACAACTCAGGGAGAATTTGATAGCGGGGAGTCCAATTTGAAAAAACAGAATTTGTTATGAGAACAAGCTGAAACCAACTTTCTTTCAGCTTTAGAGTCTTTTTCGTCGCTGTCTCCTAGGTCCAATTCCAATAATCCAATCAATGGGCTAGTAACGTTCACACTTCCAGGTTTTATCCCATCTCACCTCTGTACCACAACCGCGGTCAGCTTATCAAGTCGTCCGTTTTGTTCATACAACGACCTCGTGATCGCGTTGGCTGCCGCTGGCAGTCTCATCAAGGCCATATTGACCGGCAGCAGCTTTTGAAGTTGTTGATACATTAAATATCCTCCGAGACCAAAAAAAGAGGAATCCAAGTATCGTAAATCCAAATAAGTAGACATCTTCTACGTCCTCAACAGAAAGAATTGAGAATTGGACCATTTCTGCCACGGGTCCAAGATGTAAAATTTGATCAATAGCGTTGAGAGACCAGCTGACGAGATCCATAATTGCCTTAGAGCTTTCGGTTGCTATGAAGAAATGGCACAAAAGACACAAAACGAAGCAAATAGCAGGAGAGTGGGGGCAGGGGCGATAGCAGATAAGGAGCTCTGGAGAGCTGAAGAAACACCGACTGACCTCGAGGAGAGACAAAACAGAAACCCATGAAATAAATCACATTTTCTAATCATCGGGATAAAGTAATACCTTGATAAACTGAAATCATCTCCTCCTCCTTGCAGTCAGCGACATGCAGGCGACTGAAATCTGCATAGAGTCTAATATTTAGTCTCCAACAATCAGAGCTTCATCACCATTCGCTGCTCTTCACTCATAAGTTGCTGGTTAGCTTTCAGAAACCGCTCCAACTATCAGATTCCTCTCCAACCAACAACTGGAAGCAAACTAAGCCTCATCTGTCCTCAATGTGTCAAAGCAGGAAGAAAAGAGCAGAGCAAAGACCCCGCCCCTTTTCAGACTCTTCCCTGACAAAGATGGAGGGATTCCTGCAGCATCAGCACTTCTCTCTGACCTCTCAGCATTAATAAAGTTGGTCATTTTAATCCCCATCTGATTATCAGGAATTAGCAGCATAACAGCCTCAGTCTGTCAGTAATTGCTGCATGAATACCTGCCTGGTGATGTGAGGTTTATAGAATAGATGAAGAAATGTTAAAATACTCAGACTGTCTCATTGTGACAGTGTGGTATGGGAGCTGCAGAGGAGAGAAAGGATTTAGCATGGCTGCTGAGGTCAGCAGGGGGATTTTGGGATAAAATATACAAGATCTAGAGACAGAGTCTCCAGGAATATTTGTTAAATACATTCATGCAATTGCACATTGTCTCACTGATATTTCCTCATGTTTACTCAATGACAAAAATGATTCTTGTGAAATTAGGTCAAATTTCATCTATGTGGTTTCCAGAGGTCTGGCCTCCAGAATCAAGTGTTAGATTCCAGTCCTGCTTTGTTGATGTAATCAGAGACACCTGAATCTATCCTCAGGCTACAGCCACTTGCAGAGCCTCAAGGCTTTAGGGGGGGGGGGGGACCGTTTATGTCATGGTTTTCAGATGACGACCCCACATGCAGATACGATCGGGAAGCAAGGCACAGTTTTAAGATGTTTATTTAGGAAGAAGCAGATATAAAGGACGGGACTACGGACAACTCGGCAGGGTCAGAACGTCACGGCTGGAGAGACTGCAAAGAGAAGAAGAGTAAGTGACTCTGGAAGGTGAACCAGGAGAACTACTAGAAGCTGCGCTGCTTACCATAAAGCTGGGCGGACTTAACCGGGGGGAAGTAGCGCCGAGGGAACTCTGTGATCCTACCCTGTTGGTGTTTGGTGGCTAGTGGCTGAGGGTGGCAGATGTTACTGGTGAGGGATCCAGAAAGAGCTTCCACAGGACTGGGTGACAGATGGATTGACCAGAGTGAGAGAAGAACCAGCAGAATCCGGGAGGGGGAATCTCAGGCCCCCGCTGGGTAACATCCAGGGAGTATGAGGGGAGAGCCAGAGCAAAATCTGAGCGAGAGAATTCTGGAGATCTGGTTCTTCGGACAAGATGTCAAGACAGGTGAGTGCATCCAAGCAACAAAAACAGGGAGATCCAAAATTAGTCAAAGTTCAAAGACGAAAAAACTCACAAGCAGGTTTCAAGAGGCCATGTCGTACCACGACTGGTTTAAGGCTCTGGCGTCTTCTTCTTCTTCTTCTTCTTCGTGTGGGAGGAGTGTGAGTGAAGGAGCGGAAGAGAGAGCGCGTGAGAAAACTCTGTTTGAGTGGTTTTTCTTACTTTTTTCTGTCCTTTTTCACTGGGTGAGTGTATATATTGTGTATATAGTTGTTTTATTTTGGTTGTTAGGGTTTTTTGGTGGGGTTTGTGGGGTTTGGTGGCCGTCGGGTTTTGCCCGGCGGCAGGTCGGCGTCTTGAACGCCATGGTGGTGGGTGGTGGTTCTGGTGTCTTCTCCGCGCTGACACGGAGGAACGGCATCAAGGTGGGTGCCGGGTCTCCGTGCAGCGTGGAGGAAGTTTGTTTGGCAGTGGGTGAGGTGATTGGACATGGTTCCATCAAGTCCGCGGCTCGCATGAACGGAGCCACGGTGTTGTTTGTTGAGCGGGTTGAGCAGGCGAACCTGTTGGTCGAGTCGGGCATTTCTGTGAACGGCTCGTTCCTCCAGGTGTCGCCGCTCACGCAGCCCGCTACCAGGGTGATTTTATCAAATGTCCCTCCGTTCATTAGCGAGTTCCTCGTTAAAGAGCTCTCTCGTCACGGAAAGGTGGTTTCCCCCGTTAAAAAGATTCTGTCAGGGTGTAAATCACCTTTGCTGAAGCATGTTGTCTCCCACCGGAGACAACTCTTCATGATCCTCAACAACCGTGACGAGGAGCTAAACCTGCGTTTCCGGGTGAGAGTGGACGAATTTGACTATGTCTTGTTCGCCACCTCATCCGGCATGAAGTGCTTCGGCTGTGGACAGGAGGGACATTTGATAAAATCGTGCCCAAACAGAGCCGGGGCGGCTCCGTCGAGCTCCGCGGAGCAGCAGCCTGCGGCAGCCGGGGAGCAGGTGGGTGTGTCCGGCGAGGCTGGAGCTCCTGCCGCGGTGGAGGAGTCTGGCGCTGCGGGGAACTCCAGCGTAACCGCGGAGGAAGCCGTGGCGTCGGCTCCGGTCGCTGGAGACCAGCAGGAGAGTTTAGTGGAGGAGAAAAATGTGGATGAAACATCTGATCCACAAAGGAGTGATTGTGTGGTGAGTGAGGGCAGCACGGTGGTGTGTGGTGGTGGGGAAACTTGTGTGACTGGTGAGGAGGTGGAGAATCAGGGTGAGATGGAGCAGGATGGTGTGTGTGAAGAGCAGGAGGGTGTGACTGGTGTGTGTGGAGAGCAGGGAGGGAAAGGTGAGGTGGTGGTAGGTGGAGGGGAGGTGAGTGTGGAGGAGCATGTGGTGGCTCCTGTGGAGGAGTCTGTGGGGGAGCCTGTGGTAGCTCCTGTGGAGGAGAAAGGCGAGGGAGAGCAGGTGATGGAGCAGGAGGCGCCTATGAATTTAAAAAGGCGCAGTAAGAGAAAAAATGTGATGACTGCTGTTCAGAGCAGTAAACAGGTCAGCAAGCTGGCCACAGAGAGAAAAGATGTGTCAGACAGCAGCGACAGTGAGGGTGAGCTGTCTGACAGCAGTGAGGTGTCTCTGTCACAGGGTAGCAGTGCAGAGGCACGTTATCCTGTTGAATCTTTTAATCATTTTCTCCAGGAAACAAAAGGATTAAGAGGGATAAAAGTAGAAAAATATTTTCCCAATTTAAAAATATTTTATTTTTCTGCGAGATATTATATTAGAAGAAAAGAAGAGTCTGGGTTTTCTGATCAGGAGGTTTTTAGACTAAAGAAAATTATGGGAAAAGTGAGAAAACAATTTTGAATAGAATGATGATCAATAACTTCTTATTATTTTTATTGTGCGTATTTTATTGTGGTGTTGTTTTTAGCCTTTTACCCAACATGGATAATTTTAAAATAGCTTCTTTAAACGTTAACGGGGCTAGGGATGCCTGAAGGCCCCAGGCATCGATGGTCTTACAGTAGAGTCTTTCAAAGCCTACTGGGACATCCTGGCGGAAGACCTACTGGAGGTCTATAATGAGAGTTTGGCCGCTGGTTCACTCCCGCTTTCGTGCCGCAGGGCAGTCATCACCCTCCTGCCCAAGAAAGGGAACCTGCAAGACATTAAGAACTGGCGCCCTGTGTCTCTCCTCTGCACCGACTACAAGATCCTCTCCAAAGCCTTGGCAACGCGGCTGAGAGAAGCTATGGAGCAGGTCATCCACCGGGACCAGACCTACTGCGTCCCCGGCAGGTCCATGGTAGATAACGTCTACCTAATTCGGGATGTTTTGGAGGTCTCCGGTTCATTGGGTTTAAGAACGGGCTTGATCGCATTAGATCAAGAAAAGGCATTTGATCGCGTCGAACACGGCTTCCTGTGGAAAACTATGGAGAGGTTTGGGTTCGCCGCTGGTCTGATCGCCAAGATCCAGGTGATGTACAGTGGCATTGAGAGTATGCTAAAGATTAACGGTGGTCTGTGTGCTCCTTTTAGGGTGCGTAGAGGTGTTCGCCAAGGCTGCGCCATGTCCGGGATGCTCTACGCGCTCTCCCTGGAACCCCTGCTTCAAAAGATACGTTCTACTGTTCATGGTTTGGTTTTACCTGGTTTTAATAGTAGAGTGGTTTTATCTGCCTATGCTGATGACGTTGTTGTTTTTACTAAAAACCAGCAAGATGTTGATAGACTGGCTGAGATAACAACTAAGTTCTCTGTTTTATCTTCTGCGAGGGTGAACTGGGGAAAAAGTGAAGCCCTGGCAGTGGGCGAATGGCGTGATGGGCTCCCGGTTCTTCCTCAGGGACTTTTATGGAAAAAAGATGGTTTTAAATATCTCGGTCTATTTTTAGGCAATGAAAACACTGAAAAAAAGAACTGGGAAAACATGGAACAGAAAATAGAATGTAAACTAGAAAAGTGGAGATGGCTACACTCCCACATGTCGTACAGGGGAAGGGTTTTGGTTTTAAATAACCTTGTAGCATCTCAGCTGTGGCACAAACTTTCCTGTTTAGACCCACCGTCTGGTTTGTTGGCCAACATACAAGCAAAAATGGTCAACTTTTTTTGGAACGGTTTTCATTGGGTGCCACAGTCTGTGTTGTTTTTACCCAGAGAAGAGGGGGGCCAGGGCCTTGTCCACCTAGCCAGGAGAACAGCGGCTTTTAGATTAAGTTTTGTTCAGAAATACCTGGCAGGGCCCTCTGACTTAGTGTGGAGGGACGTGGCCAGCTGCATTTTTAGAGGTGTAAATAACCTGGGGCTGGATGCGGCTCTGTTTTTAACTGATTTAAATCTTTTAAAGTTAAGGGGATTACCGAGGTTTTATCAGGGTGTTTTTAAATCATGTGCCCTGTTTAAATTAAAGCCATCCCAAACGACTAACTCTCTGCACTGGCTTTTACAGGAGCCTTTAATCTGTGGGTCCAGAATGGACGTGTGTGACGGCGCTGGACCAGGGCTGTCGGAGGCGCTGCGCCGGTCAAAGATAACAACCGTGAGACAGCTGGTGGAGACTGCAGGACCGTCCCTCTCCAACGTCGAGGCCATGGGTTCCGTGATGGGGGTACGGTCTGCCAGGCTGGTGCGACGCTTCCTGGACCTCCTGAGGGGAAAGATGTCGGCCAAGGAGAAGAGCCTCCTCCGTGCTTACTGTGAGAGACAGAGCCAGCCAGACCCGATGGACTCCTTTCCTGACCTGATCCTGGATCCTGGTTTCCCGGAGAGAAGTGGACCTCTGCTCTCCAGCCTGGACCCACAGAAGATGGTTTTATCCACTATGGATCAGAAAACTGTTTATAGAGTTTGCTCCAAAGTGATAAATCGAAGACATTTCGAGAACCGCGCAGTCTGTGAATGAACTGATAGACTTGCTGGTAGAGCACCCCAGTGGAGGACTTTATATAAGCCTCCAATTAAAAAGAGAACTGGTGATCTCCAATGGAGGATTTTACACGGTGCCATCGCCACAAACTCGTTTTTATCCGTTATTAATCGGGGTCTATTAAACGAGTGTCCTTTCTGCAGTCTGTCTGAGAACGTTTTTCATGTTTTTATGGACTGTAACAGACTAAAGACCATTTTTAGCCTTTTAACAAATGTTTTTAGTCTTTTTGGCACTGTTTTTACTACTTCTTTATTTATTGGAGGAGTGTGCCAAAATAAAAGTAATAAGGCAAAGGCCAGACTTTTAAACTTTTTAATCAGTGAGGCGAAGATGGCTATTTATTTGTCCCGTAGAGACAGACTGCAGGGAGGACCTCACCTTGATGCTGTGGCTCTGTGGAAGTGCAACGTTAAAGCTAGAATTAGGCTGGAGTTTGACTTCCACAGAGCCACGCAGAACATGGAGGATTTTATGCAGTTGTGGGGTTTTAAAAAGATTTTATGTGAAAATTAAAAATACTATTAAAAACTACATCCCCCGATGATCTTTGAAGCAAATTTCTAATATCTAACTTATTTTTATTCCTATTTAAATATCAAATTAACTCCTCCCTTTCTCGAACATACTTACTACATTCTAAAAAAAAATGTTGTATTGTTTCCAATTTCCCACAATAACTACAGAAACATGTATCATGTTTATTAATTATTTTAAGAGTACTGTTTAAACCTGTATGTCCAAACCTTAATCTAGATATAATATCTTCTTCTTTTTTATTCTCAGCAGCTGACGTCACTTCCTGTTTGCGGTAAGGCGTATTGTATCACTTCCTGTTTTCACTGCGTGAGCAACGGTTTGTTGCTCCAGATTCTCTCGCTTTTATCTTTAATCTCTTTGCTGTAACATCTGTTCCTAACACATAAGCACTTTTAAAACATTTTCTGTTGCTGCACATCACGCTTGGGAACTCCTCGTGTTTCACGGTTTGCTCTCTTGGCGTGGTAGAAGGGCGCTAGCCTAGCTTTAGCCTAGCCTAGCTTTAGCTCCACAATGGCTTCCTCTCCTACTATTACTTCAGCTTCTCCGTCTCTGACTAAGTCTCCCCTTATCTCCTGCTCTCTGTGTCAGATGTTTAGCTATTCCTCTGCCTCCTTTAGTGATAATGGTACTTGTAATAAATGTAGTGTTTTTGTAGCTTTGGAGGCGAGGGTGTCAGAATTAGAGTCCCGGCTCCGTGCTATGGAAAGACCAGCTGATAGCCGCCCCTCTGCTAGCGCGGAGCCACATAGACCTAGCGTTAGTTCACTTAGTGGTCCTCCAGAAGCACCCGAGCAGCCGGGTAAGCAGGCCGGCTGGGTGACAGTTCGTAGGAAGCATAGCTCTAGATTTCAGCCCCCAGTTCACCACCAACCCGTCTGCGTTTCAAATAAATTTTCCCCACTCAGCGACACACCCGCTGAGAAGCCGATCCTGGTTATTGGGAGCTCAATAGTCAGAAACGTGGCACTAGAGACACCAGGGACCATAGTTAAATGCCTGCCAGGGGCCAGAACGGGCGACATAGAATCTTACCTAAAACTGCTGGCTAAGGATAAGCGTAAATACAGTAAGATTGTTATTCACGCTGGCGGTAATGACACCCGATCACGCCGATCGGAGGTCACTAAAGTTGGTGTTGCTTCGGTTTGTGAGTTTGCTAAAGCAATGTCGGACTCCGTAATTTTCTCTGGTCCCCTGCCTGATTTGACCAGTGATGACATGTTTAGCCGCATGTCATCATTCAACCGCTGGTTGTCTAGGTGGTGTCCTGAAAACGACGTGGGCTACATTGATAACTGGAGAACTTTCTGGGGAAAACCTGGTCTGATCCGGAGAGACGGCATCCATCCTACTTTGGATGGTGCAGCTCTTCTTTCTAGAAATCTGGCCGGATTTATTAGTCCTCCTAAATGCTGACAATCCAGGGTCCAGACCAGGAAGCAGAGCCGTAGTTTAACACACCTCTCTGCAGCTTCTGTACTGTTACCCATCCATTATCCTATTGAGACGGTGTCTTTCCCACGGCCAAAACTTAACAGATCAAAAACTTATCTAAAAGGAACAACTCATAAAAACCTAATAAAAATCAATACGGTTCACCTTGAACCTAAAAATAAAACAATTAAATGTGGTCTATTAAATATAAGGTCTCTCCCTCCAAAGACTTTGTTAGTTAACGAATTGATTTCTGATAAACAGATTGATTTGTTTTGTCTCACAGAAACCTGGCTACAAGAGGACTACGTTAGTATAAATGAGTCAACTCCCTCCAATTATTCAAATTTCCACATTCCCAGATCTGTGGGAAGAGGAGGAGGAGTGGCAACTATCTTTCAGTCTGATTTATTAATTAGTCCCAGGCCAATTATTAACTACAGTTCTTTTGAACATTTAACCCTCAGTTTCCCTCATCCAAGCTGCAAAGCAATAAAACCTCTTCTGTTTGTTGTTTTGTATCGTCCACCAGGCCCTTACACTCAGTTTTTGGATGAGTTGTCAGATTTCTTATCTGATTTGGTGTTAAATACTGATAAGGCTATTATAGTGGGTGATTTTAACATCCATGTTGACACAGAATGGGATAACCTTAGTGTAGCCTTTAAAACTATCCTAGATTCAATTGGTTTTGCTCAAAATGTGCATGAACCAACGCACTCTCGGCTCCATACTTTAGACCTTGTTCTGACATATGGCATTGATTGTGAAGAATTAACAGTATTTCCTCACAACCCTGTCCTATCTGATCATTTTTTAATAACATTTGAGTTTAATCTAACTGAGTTCTCCACCCCCAAAAGAGGGTTCCATTATAGTAGATCTTTATCGGATAATGCTGTATCAAAACTTAAAGAGTCTGTCCCCTTTTTAATATCCTCCGTATTGCAGAAATGCCCTGCAGATAGCAGCAATGTTGTTTCTTCCAATTCACAAATAGATGTCTTTGTAAACGGTATGACTTCGTCATTGCGTTCTGCATTAGACAATGTAGCTCCCTTGAAAAAGAAGGTGATTATTCACAGGAAGCTGGCTCCTTGGTTTAATTCAGAGCTGCGTTCCTTGAAGCACAATGTTAGGAAATTGGAGAGAAAATGGCGCTCTACACACCAAGAGGAATCCTACCTAATCTGGAAGAACAGTCTATTGTTGTATAACAAGACCCTTCGCAGAGCTAGAGCAGCATATTTTTCATCATTAATTGAGGAGAATAAGAATAATCCTAGATTTCTCTTCAGTACAGTTGCCAAATTTACTCAGAGCCACAGCTCTGTTGATCCATCCATTCCCTTAGCTCTTAGCAGTAATGATTTTATGGGATTCTTCATAAATAAAATTGATTCCATTAAAAATAAAATAATTGGCATCCTCCCAAACATGATTACCTCATCCTCAGTAAGTGAGGCAGCATTGGAGGAATCCTTAGAACCTGCGCAGTGTCTGAACTGTTTAAAAGCAGTAGAGCTTTCTGAGCTATCTAAAATTTTAGCTTCATCTAAACCTTCTACCTGTATGTTAGACCCAATCCCAACCAAGTTGTTTAAGGAGGTATTCCCTCTGATCAGTGGTCCTATTTTAGACATGATTAATGTATCCTTGGTAAATGGATATGTACCACAGGCTTTTAAAGTAGCTGTTATCAAACCTTTACTTAAGAAACCATCTCTTGATCAAGATGAGTTAGTAAATTACAGACCTATATCTAATCTTCTTTTCTTATCTAAAATTCTTGAGAAAGTAGTTGCTAATCAACTATGTGAACATTTACAAAGTAATGACCTACTTGAGGAGTTTCAGTCAGGCTTCAGAGCTCATCATAGCACTGAAACAGCTCTGGTGAAGGTCACTAATGATATTCTCATGGCCTCAGATAATGGACTTGTGTCTATACTTGTCCTGTTAGATCTCAGTGCTGCATTTGATACAGTTGATCACAATATTCTCCTACAAAGACTTGAGCATACTGTAGGGATTAAGGGAAAAGCATTAGGCTGGTTTAAATCTTATCTGTCGGACAGATTCCAGTTTGTTCATGTTAATAATAAATCTTCCTCAAACTCTAGGGTCACTTGTGGAGTACCACAGGGTTCAGTCCTTGGACCAATTCTATTTACTATATATATGCTTCCGATTGGCAAAATTATCAGACAGCATGGGATTAATTTCCACTGTTATGCTGATGACACTCAGCTATATTTATCCATAAATCCTGATGAATCCAATCAGTTACTTCGACTGCAGTCATGTCTTGATGACATCAAAAGCTGGATGACTTTAAATTTCCTGCATTTAAATTCTGACAAGACAGAAGTTGTAATCTTTGGGCCAGAGTCTTCAAAAAATAAAGTTCTTAATCAATCCCTTAATCTGGATGGCATTAACTTGGCCTCTGGTAATAAAGTTAAAAATCTTGGTGTTGTTTTCGACCAAGACATGTCATTTAAATCCCATATTAAACAGGTTTCCAGAGTTTCCTTTTTTCACCTCCGGAATATCGCCAAAATTAGAAACATTCTGTCCAGGAGTGATGCTGAAAAACTAGTCCATGCATTTGTTACTTCAAGGCTGGACTATTGTAATTCTTTACTATCAGGAAGTCCACAAAATGCAGTTCGAAGTCTTCAGCTGATTCAAAATGCTGCGGCAAGAGTTCTGATGAAAATCAACAAGAGGGATCATATTTCTCCAATTTTAGCTTCCCTTCATTGGCTTCCTGTTAAATCAAGAATAGAATTTAAAATTCTCCTTCTAACGTATAAAGCCCTTAATAATCAAGCTCCACCATATATCAGAGCTCTGATTACCCCGTATGTTCCTAACAGAGCACTTCGCTCTCAGACTGCAGGTCTGCTGCTGGTTCCTAGAGTCTCTAAAAGTAGAATGGGAGGCAGATCCTTTAGCTATCAGGCTCCTCTCCTGTGGAACCAACTCCCAGTTTTGGTCCGTGAGGCAGACACCCTATCTATTTTTAAGACTAATGTTAAAACTTTCCTTTTTGACAAAGCTTATAGTTAGAGTGGCTCATACCCTGAGCTATCTCTATAGTTGTGCTGTGATAGGCCTAGGCTGCTGGAGGACATCAGGGTCTAATTTTCTCACTCTACTGATTTCTACTGTTCTTCAGTCTACTGTTCTCCAGTTTTGCATTGTGTAGGAGCCATTTATAGTTGTTGGTGTTTAGGTATGGTTTGTTTCTGGTTTATTTGTTTTGGGTGGCGGTGTTTTGTTTAGGTTGACACACTGACCTATATTCTGCTCTACCACTGGTGGCGGTGTGGAGGGGAAGGCTTTATAGGTGCGACGTGAGAGGGCAGAAAGGATTTGGGTGACGGGAGGTCATACGGTTTTTACCGCTTTCTTTGGCACACAATAGCCTGCGTCCACTGGTTACATTCTGTTATATCCACACTCTCCATAATTACCTGTCCATCTCACTTGTAAAGACCGCCACTCAGCTTGTTTGTTCATATACAAACTGACTTCAATAAATGGGAACGCCCATACCTTATCTCCTGGTTTTAACATCATTTTGTAAGCGCGTTAAATTCCAGATTCCCCGCACCCAGAAGCGACAAAAAGGTGGTTGATAGTCGCTACACAAAGTAAAAACCGCGACCTTTTTGGATGAAGAGGACAACTCACCTGGAAAAGTTGGGCGCACGTCATGTCGCACCGTCCTAGCTCACCTGCATAACAAAGGAAGGAGCTATCCAGCCATCCAACGCTGTCATCTTAAGTAAGATCAATCAAATAAGGTATGAGGCACGACTACCATCAAGACGTCTCTGGTGAGTGCAGTCATCCTTATTAAATATAAAGCAGGGCGTGTTGGATTTGATTTTGATGCGCAACGGCGTTGGGCCGTCTTCTGGAGTTGATGCTAGCCTGCTCGT